>NC_136790.1:19133055-19228055 GCF_951216825.1 Electrona antarctica | reverse complement strand
ATGATCATAGGTATCAAAAACAAAACATGTTTGCCCACAACACTGAATCAATATCATTCAATTAAAGCACTTCATGGTTGGGGCGCACGCACGCACAATGTATGGCAGGTATAACTCTAGTACGGACTACGGAGGATAGCCAGGTGTCCATGAAACTAAATGAGAACAATCAGTAGGTACACCAAATAGGTGATTCACTTTTGGGTAAAAATAAAAAAGCAGTGGTTAAGTGCCTGCCGACAACCGCCGAGGTGTACGGACTGGAGGCGGCACCCGTCAGGTATTGTTGGCCGGGAGGAGTAGAACGAAGGCTATACATCCTCCCGGTTAGGGCCCCTCACTGTGTGAGGGGAGTTCCTCGCAAATGTGTGGGGTGAGGAATCAATTGGCATAATGACTAAATTGGGTAGGGGGGTAAAAAGCAGCAACAAATTGTTCATTGGCCTTTTGTTTGTCCGTGAAGTAAAACATGTCAAGCTAAAAAAAAAAAAAGCAGCAACAAAAAAGGTAAAGTCAAAGGTCAAGACCACAATGTTAACACGTGTAGCATTTGAAACACATGGGTTACAAAGGCGCTGTTAACAAAGTGGCACTAAGGGAAGGCAAAGCCAGTGAACCTGCCAAAAGTCATCTCCACTATGCTGCTTCCAGAAATGCCTAATCAACAATTTATCCAAAATCTAATCATTTAGCATCAATAAACATCTGTCCCATTGACAACATAAATAGAAAAAAATAACGCACACACACGCACGCACCTGAACATCTGACTCTATGCCTTGTATAGTAAACTTGAACTTACCGGAGCAAGTATCACCATACACATTTAGGACGGGAAGATCCAAACCTCTGCTAGTTTAAATTATAGGAGTTCCAGAAGCGCTCGCTGCCATGCTGACAATGAAACCCAGACTACAAGAAGCCCACTGAGAATTAAACAGCACTGCATCTTTCTACTCCTTGTCCCAATCTCTCTTCTTCCTCTCCCTCCCTGTTGCTCAGTTATCATGAAGTAAAGGAATGAAGGGAGAAGGAGGAGGGAGTGTGAAGAGAGTGAGAGAGAGAGAGAGAGAGAGAGAGAGAGAGAGAGAGAGAGAGAGAGAGAGAAAGAGAGAGAGGAAGAGTGAATGTAATTAACCGAAAATACATTGAAACCGATACTTATTATAACCTATAAACAACTAAATCTTGCTCATCTAGGTTAATTGATTTATCGAGAAGACAAACTCCAATTAGACATTATAGGTGCACATCAGTGACATCACCCAGGCCATTTTCTATTATTTTTTAAGATATGTTTTTTCTGTCTTTATTTGATAGTGTACAGTAAGCTGACAGGAAATGGGGGGGAGAGAGATGGAGAGTGACACGCAGCAAAGGTCGTCAGGACCGAGAGTCGAACCCGCGACACGCTGTCAGGCTGGATTAGCAGCCTAGGTGCCCGGACCGCTAGGCCGGCCCAGGCCACCCAGGCCATTTTCAACCATATCTTCATATTGTTGGTCCTCACTAATGCTACTTATAAAGTTGCACCATTTCTATCTGCTTTGGGTGTGTCTCAGAGGTGGGCCGTGGACAGTTTAGAGTGCCTACATATACCAACGACAGTGGGGATTCCAAGCGAATGGAAACCACAGCCTTTAGAGTCCTGGAATGTTAGCATGCTGATATAGAAGCCATTGTCTTTGCATCAATAATTACATCAAAATTAACATAGATTATGTCATTGTTTGGCAGTTTTCTGAATTGTCCACAGCTCACCTACTGTATGAGATAAAGAGCAAGTACAGAAATGGTACCATGTTAAAATGAGCATTAGTGAGGAGTCTGAGGTCCCATTGTATGAACAAGTTCAACATGGGGGAAGTGCTAGTGCTACTGTTCCTTTAATTGTATAGGCAGAGATTTAGCCTAAGTTTTGCGTAAAGTATTATGTATGTGGTCCTTGGTCCTCAACATAAGGGCCAGATCGATCCCTGTGGTCAGTGCCATTGACTTGATGACTAACATGTATGCCATTGAAAAGCACTGGCAGAATCCGCCCTCATAGGTAGACTAAAAGTGCGGTGTGACCATGCCCTTAGAGCTGAAGACAGAGAAAGTTTGACAGAAACAAACGTTTGTGTTCTGCTCCATGGTTCATAGAGGTTATAAGCCTAATGGGCCGTTGCATTCAGATATTCAACCAACACAACACACACACACTCTCCAATAACAACTCGTGACTGAATGTGAATCAGTAATGTTGACGAGTGAGTCAATGCCAGCGAACAACTCCAGAAAACACTCCTATTGTGCTATAGATTGAAAGAATGTCCACGTTGTGGTTGTTGTTTCTGCTCCTGCCTACTCCTCAGTCTGGTCCAAAGAGACCTCATTATTAACCACTTAAACCCTATGTGGCTCACCGGAGTCTCTCAGCTCTGTCTTTTCTGTTTTCTGTTATGGAGAAAGCTTTCACTGAACATAGCCGATAAGACAAACTCACAATGCGGTGTGTGTGTGTGTGTGTGTGTGTGTGTGTGTGTGTGTGTGTGTGGGCTTGTCGATCAGCTATTTTCTGCAAAAGCTTTACACACACACAATACGGATGCTGAAGTGGTTAAGCTTATATGTTTCTCTGGACCCCTGCTTTGCCATAATTAGATAAAAAGAGAACGATACTTGGTTGTGCAAACAGTAACCGCTGACTGCTTCATTGTCTCCACCAGGCCGAAGGCTTGGGGACAGAGTATGTTTTGCACCCTGTCCGTCCGCGTGTCCGTCTGTCCGTGTACAGCATAATCTCCGGCACTGTTGGCCCGGTCGCTGCCAATCATTCATCTCGTATAAGAAAAGTAATAATTGCGGTCAGTCACTAGTAGATGGATCTTATAAGCTGACCACACACATGTACAAATGCACAAACGAATCTCTCTCTTTGAGCATCTTTCTACCATCAGTGTTAGTGTTGTTGCTACCCATTACCCATAGCTGTTTATTTTGTTTGTCTGTCCAGTGTCCACACACTGAATACTTGTCTTGTATATCTACAAAAGTAGCTGTATTTCATTTATAAGGGAGGGACATTTTTAGGAGAGACTTCAAGTGCTCCACAATTGAATAAAATAGATAGAATAGTCTACTACAAGAGTCCTGCTCAGTACACAATGACACATAACATTGCTGGCATGGCCTGGAATCAAAACTGGGTCTCATGACTTCCCAGGCTTCCATGCTCTTGCTCTACAAATAGGTCCTGGAACCTTCTTTCCGTCAGCCATAACCAAATGTGACACGTTGGTTTGTCACCAGACACAGTTCAAAGCAGTCCTTGGGGAGGTCAGTCAGGCTGTGTGAAAAGGTGGATCAGTTTGACGCCAAGAAGATTGGTAAGGCTTCGTACACACCTGTCGGACACATTGATCTGTCCGACCGACCACTGATTACATTTTTATGATTTGATGCCTCCATGTCCCGCAATGCTTTGCGCGATTTGGGCGGTGCTACTATACGCGGAAATAGATGCACATATGTTCAGTGTAGTTTTCTTGACTGCAGCAGCAGCTAGCGGTAGTTTGTCGAGGCCGTTTTTCACACTCAAAGTTCACTTAGAAGGTCCGGATCAAGGACCAAGGACCAAATATTTGCATTTTGATTTTGGTCCGTTTGGTGTTCACACTGGACTTTGTAAAGCGTACCAAATATGTAAACAAATGACACGTGGACATGTTAAGCGAACCAAATAGTGAAAAAAAGAAAAGAGGTCATTTTACGACGGAGGGAAAAATAACATGAGGGGGTGCGGGAAATCACTGTCTACAATTTTTGGGCGCAACCTTCAGTCACACAGAGAGCACAGCAACATGAATCATGATTGCAGCAACAACTTGAAATTGCATTCATTCTTAATAATTATTTTATTAGCCAAATAAGACAACAGATGAACAGAGGAGCAGGTGTTTGAACAATAATGTGCTTGCTGCTGGTGCATAGCCTACAACAAAGTATCCCCGAATCCCGATAAAAATTACTTTTCTTCTATGTGTGCACCTTAACCTGATTCGATATAGGCCTATGTTATTTCTGCGCATCAAATCGACGGGCATTTCCATGTCATCTTATGGTTTAAACTTGAAGCCGTACTGGTCAGTTAAGCTTCAAGTCAGAACAGCTCCGCTGCAGTTGAGTTGATCTATATCACGTCTTTTGCTATAGTGATGTAATCAATTAATCATTTAGGACCACCTGTGTAGCTTATTTAACATTTGCTCCATTGGCTCTTTATGCGTGCGGCCGTGCGCTAGAGCGAGACAGGATGATTTTAAATATTTCTCTGTCTGCGTCTCTCCCATAGAGCTATAAAATATATCGGGTCTCTCCCCCCACATGTGCGCGCGTCATAACTTTGCGTGGTGGCGGTGGCGCATGCTTAAAATAAACAGATCTACAAGCTTACACCGTGTACCATACTTTAAGTACCATTCGTGTCGATAACTTGTACATCTGTTATATTTGCGCATGTGAACCGACGGATATTTTGGCTATCGTCCTGTATTTCTGTATATAGAATAGAACTTAGTACCAGACTGGACTCATCACTGGAGACAGCCGTGCGCAACTTGGACTCTCCAAGTTACGCACGGCCGTAGCCAAAAGAAGACATACAAACAAGCGATATAATAGTCTGTGTCACGTAACTCAGAAGACTACAGCCTAAACCCCACCCAGTGCTGTCAAGAACGGAAGTTCTCTCCTATTAGTTGACGGTTAAAAAACACCCTTCTGTCCGATCTGAAGTCCCACCCTGTTCGTTGGCTGTTTTGACTACAAGGTGTCCGGTGTGTTTGTTGTGCCCTCCGCCCCCACATCGGACAGGTTTGTCCGATCAAACGACGTGACTCCCATTGAAAATGAATTGGAGCAGCAATCAAATAGCAATCAGGCATCGCACACGGACCGAACATTCTTTAGGTGTGTACGCAGCCTAACACCTTGTAGTCAAAACAGCCAACGAACAGGGTGGGACTTCAGATCGGACAGAAGGGTGTTTTTTAACCGCCAACTAATAGGAGAGAACTTCCGTTCTTGACAGCACTGGGTGGGGTTTAGGCTGTAGTCTTCTGAGTTACGTGACACAGACTATTATATCGCTTGTTTGTATGTCTTCTTTTGGCTACGGCCGTGCGTAACTTGGAGAGTCCAAGTTGCGCACGGCTGTCTCCAGTGAGTGAGTACAGTCTGGTACTAAGTTCTATTCTATATACAGAAATACAGGACGATAGCCAAAATAGCCGTCGGGCCTCGGCAGTTGTGAGGCTGCATTAATAATTAGTTCTAAAAGCATGTCTTTTTTACGGGGATCACTATTGATTTTAATAGTAGACGCATATATGTCTATGAGTAGCCTAGAGTAGAAATGTAATGGCAGCGTACGAGGTTCACATGCGCAAATATAACAGATGTACAAGTTATCGACACGAATGGTACTTACGGTATGGTACACGATGTAAGCTTGTAGATCTGTTTATTTTAAGCATGCGCCACCGCCACCACGCAAAGTTATGACACGCGCACATGTGGGGGGAGAGACCATAGAGTACCCGATATATTTTATAGCTCTATGGGAGAGACGCAGACAGAGAAATATTTAAAATCATCCTGTCTCGCTCTAGCGCACGGCCGCACGCATAAAGAGCCAATGGAGCAAATGTTAAATAAGCTACACAGGTGGTCCTAAATGATTAATTGATTACATCACTATAGCAAAAGACGTGATATAGGTCAACTCAACTGCAGCGGAGCTGTTCTGACTTGAAGCTTAACTGACCAGCACGGCTTCAAGTTTAAACCATAAGATGACATGGAAATGCCCGTCGATTTGATGCGCAGAAATAACATAGGCCTATATCGAATCAGGTTAAGGTGCACACATGGAAGAAAAGTCCTTTTTATCGGGATTCGGGGATACTTTGTTGTAGGCTATACGTCTCCGGTGAATTGTATGCACCAGCAGCAAGCACATTATTGTTCAAACACCTGCTCCTCTGTTCATCTGTTGTCTTATTTGGCTAATAAAATACTAAGAATTCATGCAATTTCAAGTTGTTGCTGCAATCATGATTCATGTTGCTGTTCTCTTCTCTCTGTGTGACTGAAGTTTGCGCCCAAAAATTGTACAGTGATTTCCCGCACCCCCTCATGTTATTTTTCCCTCCGTAGCAAAATGACCTATTTTCTTTTTTTCACTATTTGGTTCGCTTAACATGTCCACGTGTCATTTGTTTACATATTTGGTACGCTTTACAAAGTCCAGTGTGAACACCAAACGGACCAAAATCAAAATGCAAATATTTGGTCCTTGGTCCTTGATCCGGACCTTCTAAGTGAACTTTGAGTGTGAAAAACGGCCTCGACAAACTACTGCTAGCTGCTGCTGCAGTCAAGAAAACTACACTGAACATATGTGCATCTATTTCCGCGTGTCGTAGCACCGCCCAAATCGCGCAAAGCATTGTGGGACATGGAGGCATCAAATCATAAAAATGTAATCAGTGGTCGGTCGGACAGATCTGTGTGTCCGAAAGGTGTGTACGAAGCCTGAGATGCAGCCTGAGGCCTCATTCACACGTACCAAACACCAATCAAGCAATGTTTAGTTGTTTTTTTGGGCCACCACAATGCTTTTCCAATGGGAGTCACATGGTTTGATCAAACATTTGTGTTTGATCAGGCTAGGAAGATGCAGGATGAAGAGCTTATTTTCTGTTTCAAACAAACAAACTGTTGCTGTCCGTACAGCAGTAACATTTAAACCTTGGACGTTGTCAGTATTTAATATTGTCCACCACCGGTTCCACCCATTTATGTACCAATTGGCATCATTTCCGTTTGTTCATCGCCGTATCGACCCTCATCTCCTGCATTTGTTCAGTCCATTAGGCCCAGATAGACACTTTCACAGTGTTAATTAAACAGTGATACAATTGAGCGCCTTGCAATTAGCTAAATAGGAATCCCTCTAGTGATTGTGAGATCCTTACTGTACCCGAAGTTTATTACTCTACCATACAGATTAAATAAAATAAGCAAAGGTTAAGTAGTGATGCTTTAAAGGTATTTTTTATGATATTTTTTTGGTTAAAACAAAAGGTTATTTGTTAAAAGGTTTAAGCACTATATTGTGATAGTAATCACTGCAATAGAGTGTTTGTTCTGGGTCTCATGTCTCTCCAACTCTTTGATAAACAGAAATACAATTTTTAGTGTTCCAGTTTAAATGTTGTCTGCTCATTTATTTGTGTAATCACTTCCACTTTCACTTTGTATCTAAATAAAAGTTTAAAGGTATATTCAGTGATTTCACTTAATTCAAATATAACTTATTTTTTCTTATTTTTTGGATAATCCTCCCTACTATAAAGTGTGCTGACCATATAAGGAGTTCCTCCCTGTCCCCAGTGAGCCCCTGGGGTCAAAAAAACCCTAGTTTCAGTTTGGGCTTTGGGTGGCAAAGCCATCATCCAATCAGGATGAGAGGGGCCTTCCTCCAATCATGATCAAGATGTGCACATCTTGTTACTGGGTGGACCGGGGTTTTTTCCAAATCACCCAAATCACTGAATGCTCCTTTAAGCAATTTATAAATATATGGTTGAAGAAAGAAAACAAGTGTCTCTATAAACATTGACCTAAAATCTGATGAATCTGCAATTAACATTTAGAGTAGGGCTGCACGATATGGAAGAAAATTCATATCTAGGCATTTATTAATATTACAAATATTGCGATATCGATACGATATTACCGTTAAAATGTCATATTCTATATTTTAAGTGTTGCAACATTGAAAACTAAACATTGCTCAAAAAACGAATCGATATAGTGACAATATATCATATCGCTTTACAGTTGCCTTTTTGCAATACTAACATTGCGCATGTTCATACCTCGATAACGATAGGCTACGATAACAATATATTGTGCAGCCATAATTTAGAGAGGTGGAGGAAATATGATAAAACTAACTATTGAAGTTAATGTGAAAGCTATAGGGTCTGGCAATTGCCAGCCACTGCAATTCCAAATTACAGTCCTGATCTGAGGGGGGGAAAAAATCTGTTGTCACTGATTGGCCTACATCATCATCATCTGATTCTGGTGAAATTGTATTGGTACAAGAGAGCCTACAAAAGGTGTTAAAACCCTGAGATGCCATGTTTACATACAATTATGGTATGTGTATACAAATCTGTAAAATGGCCAACATTTTATGTTCAATTTAGGACTGTAATAGCTAAATACACAGTATTCACAACATGTGAGAGAGACTGAGCAATCAAGTACATTATCAGGTGGTTGATGCCACCTTGTGGCTGAAAGCAGAAACAGCGAGAAGGACCCTACATTCATACAGACATAATTGAAATGAAATGAAATGAAATGAAATCTATATTTACCCAGGGTATCTGGGCTAAGCTCAAGAACTTGTTTCCAGCCAGGCCCTGCTCATAGAACACATTTCATCGTAGTGGTTGATGCCTTGTTCAAGGGCATTTCAGCGGTGGTAATTTTAACGTGTCGGACGGCTGGTTCGAACTGGGAACCTTCCGGTATCTAGACCGCGCCGCTATCCGTTCGGCCACCGCTGCCACGAGGGCCGGGGGACACACAGCAGGCCTGGAATCTCATGACTTGGCTTTGGTGTTGTTGCCTTTGTCTCAATGTGTTTTACTGCATGGTTAAATAAAGGTTAAAACAAATAATACATGTTTTGAGGGTACTAAGGGCTACACTGGGAGTGGACGAACGGAACCGTACCGTGAAACGGAAGCAGCTAGGTGTCTGCACCGACAATATGTCCATCCCGCGGGGAGTTCCGCATTTACTGTTTTTTTCCCCTCTGAAGGCGAGGTGAAGGGCTGCCTAGCCCGCAGAGCAATTCCGTGCCAATTCTGTCCCCAGTGTAGCTCGGCCGTAAGGCCATGTGCTACGGCAAACAAAACATAAAAAAGTATCAAAGTATTTTTTATTTATTTACATGTTGCATGTTCAATGCCAAAAGCACAGTTAAATTGATATAATCGCAAGGATTTGAGTGACAACAAATGGTCCAATAAAATGAAATGACAGTGACAACACCAGGCAATCCGTGGCCTCAGGTGTAGCCTCAACACTGCATGCTTGCTGATGCCGTGCCACGCACACAGCTGAGACCACTGCAGGGAATTCTCTTCTCCCCTCCACAACTCTCGTGATTGTTGAGAGACACAGTACAGAAGCGCCAACAAAAAGCATGCATAAAAGAAATGTGCGAGCACAGGCACACATAAACGATGTCACAAAATATGCTGTACTAGGGATAGTTCACCCCAAAAATATTTCTATATTTCTATAGTACTCAAAGACGCTTTACATGCGTGTGATGAACGATGAAGAAGTAAAAGATTTTAAGTAAAAATGTTTGGCCAATCTTCAATAGGCCTACTACTATTGTATTGTATAGTGTCTCTGTCGGGTAGAAACCTCATAATGTCCAAACTGTTACTTTTCAAGATTCAATTAAAAATAAATAGCTAAATTAGGAGATCTACAAGCTAAAAACACTCAACTATATGGAGATAAGATGTTTCTGCCCAACAGAGAAAATATATTTAAAACGATCACATGCTTTCAGTGATTACACTGAAGAGTTGTTTTTGGATTTTATAATTTTATTTTTATTTGTATGGTTTTGCCTTTTGCCTCAGTTTACAGTTAATTCAATAAATATTGGATCAGGAATGCGACACAAACCTCCATGAATTCAAGACTTCATGGGCTGAGTTAGTAATTCATAACTGTGATATGGCAAAGTATCGTACATTTGTGTATTTTTTGCATAATAAAGTGTAAAATTATATTACACATGGGTGGGTGACGTGACATGCTGTCCTTTGCTGTCCTCAGTGTCAAACGCGTATAAATAAAAAATATATTTGTCAAAAACCTTCTGAATATTGTGCAGGACATTATGCTTCATGTGAACATACTCAAGATTAAAACATTTCATTCCTCATTTCTTCAGAATTGTCAACCAAACATAGCAAAACTCATATGGTGCGACTGTCCTGACCCTGTTTCTCAAAGTAGGAACTTGAATAAAACAAAGGGGAAACAATGCTAAAATTATTTTAAAAATTCCATAAATATAATATAGATGTCTATTTGTGAGCCTAATCTTTTCAAAGTCCAAGCATAATGTTTTCAGTAATTTCTGATAAAAAAGATTTTGTCCCCCAAACCAAAATCATATTGTGTGACACCATTTTGGGAAATTTCAACAGGCAATTGTTTGGACACCCATTGGGATAGAGAGGTCCTTCTTCAGTAAGGTTGCTCAGCACTTGCATTACAATAGCATGACAGGTGTCTGTGGTGAATTATCATTTTAACATTTCCATGAAATACGATCTTGTTGGAACGCTGACCAATGCGACTCATCCGAGTGTCTGTGGGTGTGACACCTTTTTCATTAAAAAAGCTAAAGTTATTAGATTTTTTGGTCATAATTACATGTAAATCTATGTTGCTTTGTTATAGCTAGCATGTTGTTAGCATGCTAATGTGTAGCTAGTAGCCTCAAGGTTATGTTAAGTGCAGAAAACATAATATGGTGTGACACTATATCATAATGGTGTGACTGTCTGCCTGTCACGCCATATGACTTTTTTGTCACACCATATGATGCAAACTGTATTTTCCTACAGATATAACAATAAATAACAAAGACCCATGTTTCTTTTGTCCATTTAAACATTTGTTTTAAACAGCTTCACCTAAAATCTGCAACTATCCACAATAAAATGTGTTAAATTTTGTTTTATTCAGTCATTTGCATGTTATTCAATGTTAAAGCAATTTTCCTGTTGCTGTTTTTCCTGAGTAATTGTTTAATCAATCTGTAAAGTTCAGTACTCACTAATAGGTAGGTTAAAACACAGTTTGCTTTGAGAAATGAAGATATGATCATACGGTGTGACACTAAATCATTTGGTGTGACGTTCTAAATAGTGAAAAATCATACCTTTATTAATGATGAAACCATTAATGTTAATGGATTACATAGCAAATAGTATCAGGAAGAGTCACAAATATTTGTGTAATTTTAGAGAAAGTTGTGTCACAATAAATACAAAATATGTTGAAAGACCGACAAGATAATATACAGATTTAAGAAATTTTCACAAAACTATAGTGGATTACAGGTTAGTTATGATAACTAACTTTGATAAAGTGAGTAACTTAAGAAAGGTGTACTCCATTTTCATTTTATAAACGATTATTGTCATGTCACACCATATGATGATTTTAGGCACAAGTACAACAAAATGCTGAATACATTCTGATTCCAATAAAATATCTAAAAACAAAATATGTTTCCATAAAGATGAGAGTGAGTAGAACAAAAGTAAATGATTTTTATTCCTGTTATTTAAAGGTTTTTAAAAAACACTTTTTTAGGGGTGTCACGTCACTGACCCACATGTTGATAATTATAATTATTGAAATTATAATTATTGCCAATCTGGCACCAAACACACACCCTTTATCCTTATTCTCTCCCTCTCCTTCTCTCCCTCTCTATTGCAGCTGCCTCGTCGCCCTGTGATTTTCGGCATCGGGTTTTTAGTCCCTCTCCTCATTTGTGGCTGGGGCGTTTGAACAGGCGAGCGTGGCATCTTGGAGTGAGTGTGTGTGTGTGTGTGTGTGTGTGTGTGTGTGTGTGTGTGTGTGTGTGTGTGTGCGCGTGCGTGCGTGCGTGTGCGTGTGTGTGTGTGTGTTAAGCCCCCAGTGTGTTTATCTGCCTCTCCCAGCTGGCCTCCTCAGGGAAGCAGAGATGGAGCAAAGGGGGTGGGGGGGTGGGGGCAGGGTGTCATGGGGTGGGTTAGGGAGGGGGATAGAGGAGAAGAGCGATGGGTAAAATGGGGGCAGGGGGCACTGACAGAGAGTGGGTGAGACTAGAGAGAGAACGATAACGATAAACCTGGAATGACAAGTACAGGAATGAAAACAAACAGCCTGCGAGTGAATGTTTCTATACTGTCTACTTCAGCAGACCATAGGGCCACTTCACCATAGGGCCACTTCACCTATCTTCTTCGTATAATTGGTCCTCACTATTCCTCATTATTCTGTCTCAGAGGAGAGCTGTGGACAGTTCTGAAAAATGCCTATACCAGTGACATCGTCGGTAGCTGTATTTGGATAAAGTGGTGATAATATAAGGACACATTAAAGTATCTGACAATGTATAACGTCACCATACCAACTTTGATGAGGCCGTATGGTGTTGTTCTAAAAACAACACAATTCCAAAGGTTAATATTTTGGACATAGCGGTAGCTGGTTTTATAGCCCGACAGGAGAGATATGCTGAAATAATGATACCTTCATATTTCCTTACTTGGCAAGTTCAGCCCAAAATAGACCACCTACAGTCAAGCTGGCCTAGGCTGTCACACTGGAATACTTTCCCTTATGGTCTAGTCTCCCTATGCTGGATTACCTGAGGTGGATTATATTATGTGAACATGTGGTTATAGCACCTTTACTTCCCTGTTCCCTTGATCCATGAATTGGCCTATTGAACCTTAAGAACAGTGCACCTGCTGCTCCTTCCTTTAACCTCGCCTCAGGGCAGCATGTTACTGTACACCTGCATTTGATGATAATAATATTCTAAACATCATGCATGATGTACAATATATACCTGCCACTACACACGCCATCTGTATATGCGTAGCTTTGGTAAATGAATGGCATTTATGTAGCGCTTTTCTCCTTAAGCGCTTTAAAATGTATTTCACATTCACCCACCGATGGCAGAGGAAACCATGCAAGGCACCAACCTGCTTATCGGGCGCAGTTAGGGGTTCAGCGTCTTACTCTATAGGTCAAGGACACTTCGACACAAAGCCAGGCAGGAGGAGTTGGGAATCGAACCTGGAACTTTCGGATTCCAAGACGCCCACTCTACCTCCTGAGCCACTGCCGCCCTTTGTTTATTTGACCTGTGTTCTTTTTCTATGTTCTACTTCTTATATACCTCTCTCGCTCTATACCCTATACGTCATCTACTGTATGCTCTCTCTTCTCACGAAAACTACGAATGATGGAGTGATTGAACCATGAACCATCATTTAGTGACTAAATGATGGTATATTTAGTGCACAGTGCAGAAGAAAGACATGGGACTGGGAAGGAGCAACATTGTTGAAGTGCAATGGCACAGTAACGAAGAACATAGATTGTGAAACAATAGACAATAGATAGTAACATAGATTGTGAAAAGCCAAAAGAGACGAAAAAGAAGAAAAACAAAGGCAGTTGATTAGATAGGAGGATGTAATGAGAGAGAGACGGGAGAAGAGATGCAGTGAAGCGGGGAAGGGGATGCGCAGCAATGAGAGAGAGATGGGAGAAGAGATGCAGTGAAGCGGGGAAGGGGATGCGCAGCGGTGGGAAGTAACTAAGAACACATTTATAATTTGGCTATTTGAAAATAGACGATCTACAAGCTAACGCAAAATATTGTGAGCTTGCAGATCTGCTATTTTTTTTTAAATTTAGACATTTCTGCATAAAAAGAGTACTATTTATTTTTGGTATATAAAGTACATTACTTCTATAGATTTACTCAAGTAAATTCACAATACCAAACTTTTATTTCAACAGAGTATGTTTACATTGTGGTATAAATACTTTGAGTTCTTCTCCACCACTGGGGGAGGGTGATGATGATGATGTTGATGATGCTAAGTGGCATTCAGGCTAAAAGTACAGTACTATTCATCAATGAGTGCCAACCACATATAGCACATGGCTTCCGCCTGCGACATTCAATGATGATAGGAATCATCACAGTGTTGAGTGCACATGTTTCAATTGTAGTCACCGTCTGGTAGAGCAAAATCTGGGGCACCCTTTATGGAGATGAGAGAGAGAGATAGACAGAGAGAGGGAGAGAGAAGGAGAGAGAGAGGGAGAGGGAGAAAGAGAGGGAGATAGGGGGGAGGAGAGATATATCTCATTATATTCGCTTAGCCCCCCTTTCCTAATATGGTATTGAATAAGCTCTATTATGCTAATGATCAGCGCTGAACTTCCTCCCAAATATATACTTATCTTATGAGGATTGGAGTGTTTGTTTGATTGGGAGAGTGTTCTCCATTTTTTACAGTTAACTGAACAACAATGAACAGCCTCCGACTCCGACACTGTGGATGCAGCATGTGGGTCCGTGGCAAATCCGTGCCATTGCAGGCAGACACACACACACACACACACACACACACACACACACACACACACACACACACACAGTCAACATGAATGTGTGCACGCCTGTCTGCGTAGATATGCGATTATACTGTATGTGCATACATGTACTTTAAGTCACTATGAGTGTGTGTGTGTGTGTGTGTGTGTGTGTGTGTGGGTGTGTGTGTGTGTGTGCGCTGGATGGTAAAAATACCCCTCTCACTCCAGTCAGTCAGGCAGAAGCAATATAGCAATCGCTATGGTCCGCCAACATGAGCAATTTTACGGCAGCTAGTTAAGTACAAAACAGAGGGCCAAGAGGCCATCACACGCAGACTCCACACGCCTGATGCACACAATAGAGACGGCTCCGTTGTTAAACTGTGACACGTGTTGTACAGGCTCTCGTAACAACCTGAGAGAGTGGAACGGAACGTGTGAACAAGAAGACAGGGGATACATGTAGGTACGAGTACAAATGTGAGTGAACAGAACAGTGAAAGTGCAGCCATATTTATCTAAACCTCACGTCACACCAGCAGGCTTTTTTTCCACATGGCAAAAGCTTGGTTTTCATTCCAAACTATTTAACATTTTTCTGGGGAGCCCCTGGATGGAACCCCCTCAAGGAACCCCTGGGGATTGTGGAACCTCGCCTCCCGAAAGCTGAGAAAGGATGCTAGCTGTCATCTGTTCGTCATTTCCGTTCACGAAAATATATTGTATAATATCTATAAAATATTAATTTAAATTTCTGCTAAGCATACTACACTATATACAGTATATGCTTCAAATCATTAGATTTACAGTTTTGACACATTTGCACGACGGGACGGGACGTGGCTGCTATTCAATTGGCTATTCAAAAATAGCAGATATACAAGGTCATAGTGCGCCACCTCGTGCCGTACTATGAACTTGTAGATCTGCTATTTTTGAAAATCTTTGAATATATATTATATATTTAATGCGAACATTTTTAACTCAAAACCTTTACGTCTGTGGGGTCCCTGAAACTAAATGTGTTAAGATGAGGGGTCGGCGGCCATGCACACATACAGTAATATCCATTTTGGGGGTCCATGACATGAAAAGGTTTGACTGCCACTGATATACTGTACAACATAAGTTGTTCAGAAAACGCAGACATCGTTTTGTCCTCAGGTCTTAATAGGTAAAGCCAGTGACATTACAGTAATGTTGATGCTGATACTCACTCTCTCTCTCTCTCTGTGTACTCAACTGTAAGCTTGACTGACCACAACAAGCAGGCAGAGAATCTCCATGTTATTTTAACAGTGTCTCTCTGGTCCCTGATGGTCGTCTTCTCCCAGTGGGGTTTCCATGGCTACTTGAAGTCAGGTGACCTGCAGCCCGGCCCCTGTGTGCGTGTGTGTGCGTGTGTGTGTGTGTGTGTGTGTGCCCTGCGGTGACTGTCGCCACACTTATAGGCTACTATTAGCTACTGTATGTATGTGTGTGTGCGTGTATGTATGTGCGTGCGTGCGTGCGTGCGTGCGTGTGTTTGGAAATCTATTGCCTACCAAGCCATGGCAGAATATATTGCCATATTTTCCAAACGCTTAGTTTAAACCAAGTTGTCGATCCTGTTACATAACTGCTCGGTTTTGTGGGCCAGTTTTTCTAATGCAATGTGACACAGCTCTGTTCACATATCTCTTTAATGCTCTGTAATTGCACATACATTTAACACTCTTGATTTGTGTTTGGCTTGTTTCATGTGTGTGTGTGTGTGTGTGTGTGTGTGTGTGTGTGTGTGTGTGTGTGTGTGTGCTTGCGTGTGTGCATGTGCGTGCGTGCGTGCGTGCGTGCGTGCGTGCGTGCGTGCGTGCGTGCGTGCGTGCGTGCGCGTGCGTGTGTGTGTGTGTGTGCATGCGGGTGCAATTGTGCATGCGTGTGTGTGCATCGTGATGTACACTCAGTTTGTGGTAGCGTGTTTGTGCATTTTCATTTACATGTGTCTAGCTCTGGTAAAGTCCACTTAAAAATAATAAATCACTGACAAATGCAAGGAAAGTACCCTTTGCAAAGTGTGTGTGTGTGTGTGTGTGTGTGTGTGTGTGTGTGTGTGTGTGTGTGTGCGTGCGTGCGTGCGTGCGTGCGTGCTGTAGTAGTATAGTAGAAGTTAACTAGACATGAAGACATTTTATATGGCCCTCACAGACAAATGGTTGTTTTATATGGTTAGAAAAATATGTTTAGACATCATAGCTAAACATTCAGGTTAGGGTAAAAATTAGACGGAGAGAGAGGAAGAGAGACAAAGACAAAGAGAAAGAAGAATCTCGTAATGTTCCAAAAATAATATGCAAAGGCCATACCTATAATACAAAAGACAAACTGCCTTGTTGACCTTTAGTCTTTGTTAGATTTTCATTAGAAAAATACCTTAAAAAGTAACAAGTGGAATGCAGAGCAGACGTTCTGCGCTTCAGATCTGAACAGGAGACGGAAAGAGAGAGAGAGAGACAGTGACAGACACAAGCTGGTTTTGCGCAATAAGGCTCTTGCCTGAATAAAATCCTGAATGGAAACACCTCAAAATGCGAACAAGTCTTCATTTTTCGCAAAAACACTTTTGCGCTTGAATGGGGTTTATTTTGGCCTATATTGAGAAAAAAAAGGAAATACGCAAATGGGGTATGGAAACACTTGCGGAAAAGATTTCTAATTAGAAAGCATTGCACTCGCATTTATATCGCTTTAGAACAGAAAAAACACGCGATGGTGAGTCAGTGGACTAGTGGAGTGAATGGGAGCGTGGGTGGGATGTGGATACATAAACGTACACTCTCGAAGCCTCTGTATGCTTCCGAGGTGGAAAGCCTGGTGACGCGAGGTTATCTGTCTGCAGGCGCTCTTGCTCTCCCCCGGTAAGTGCGTGTGTGTGTGTGTGTGTGTGACATGATAAGATAATCGTGTAAGATTATCCTGTAGTGTGTGTGATGCTATCAGATTTCAGATCGGGAATAGTGTCTTAACAGAACATCAAACGGTAAAATAAATGTCAGATAATATGCGTCTCACTTGACTGGCAAAATAGCGCCACCTACTGCTTATTTAATATCTCCCAAGAAGCGCATTTTATCAGTGGATGGAAACAAGAAAAACATGCTTCGAAAATTCTTGATGGAAAAGCACCTACAGAGAGAGGGGGAGAGAGAGAGAGAGAGAGAGAGAGAGAGAGAGAGAGAGAGAGAGAGAGAGAGAGAGAGAGAGAGAGAGAGAGATGCGGCCTCATTGGCCATTCATGTCTGCCACAGACAGGCCGACCTTTCCCTGCGCAGACCGCATCATTGCTCACCGAGCTGAGACAGGATGCAGCAACTCAACTCTGACCTGACGCATCAGGAAATATCCCGTCAGATCCCGGAGCTATAGTCGCCTACCATGACCCAAGCATACGTATTAAAAGGGGACACATCTGTTAATATATCCCATCAGACCCAAGAGAAATGACAATAAGGCAGAAGCACTTGACGCATGCATGGGAGACACGTACTGTCTGGAGGCAAACATGGAACCGGACGTTTGAGGCCATTGAGGCATTACATTGCAGTCAATGAGAGCCGGCTGGACAAGCCTCTTCTTCTTGTCATATATCTTTGAAGCGTGTTATATCTCAACAGTTTCCCATTTCTTCACACAGTCCAGCTTATGAATAAACACATTTTGCGACCTCATATTGTTGCTGTCGGGAGGAAACCACCTAACTCCATTTTTGAGTTTTTATTTTATTTCATCAGTGCTATTGAACACCCTTTACGTCTGTGTGTTGGTTAAAAAATATTGAACCAATGAAAAGTAGTAAAAAGCTTCAGACAAAACATCTTAACTCAATTGGCCCCGCAAACTGTCTGCTAAAGCAGCTAACTCCACCACCCCTCTCATGCAAGTAATTTACAATATATAAAGTCACAACACCAACTTTGATGAGGATTTGTTTTCAAAATATATGGTTTTCTTAATTTCCTGAAAAATGTGAACATTTTGAAGTTAGGTGGTTTCTTCCTGACAGCAGAGACACACATATTTAAAAGAAGACGTATAACAGGTTGCTTTCTGATCACTTGTCTTTTGATATGCACACAAATTTAATTGAGGTATCTAAATAGCTGATGTTTATAGGGATAAAACATATCTTTGACCTGCCAAGTCTACTGCCATTAGGGATGGGACGATCATCATCTCAGTCAGTCATTCTGGCCAATCACAATTTGCGTCCTCACTTTTGTCTTCAATGTTTGTGTTTACACAAACCCTCAAAGCTGGACATAGGAGGGGATAGCGGCCCTCAAAATAATGTGGATACTCTAAATTAAGAAGAAAGAAAAAGAAAAAAACGTAATGTTGATATATGTGTGAGCTGTTGCCAGTCTCTCTGCTCCTCACTCTGTTCCTCTCTTTCATCCACAGTCACTGTTGCATGCATGATCGTGTTTGTGTATACTTGCATGTATGTACTGTATGCAATGCATGCATGTTTGTGCATGTCACCAGTAGGAGGGACTGTAACATCAACCTCTCATTATAAAACTTACACTACTACCAGTAAGACGCCCTGAGGAGCTCCCCCTAAAGGGCGAGGTCGCGTGCACGCATCCGCCTGGGTGACGGCAGATGGCAGATTGCTATAGGCGAGCGCTGGCGCTTTGGCATGGGGGGTCAGATCAACGTATGGAATGAATTTTGTACTGGCGGCCATATATATGGACCGTGACTTGAGTGTACAGGGTTTGATGAGGTCAGATCAACATATGGAATGTCAGACCAGGTCAGCTTCATATATGGAGATCTAAGGGTTTGAGGTATGAGGTCAGATGTAGAGTTGCTGGCCGGCTCCATATATGCAGGTGATAATCCAGTCTCCATGTATGGTTATCCAGTAGAGGATTTGATGATGTCAGATTGACATATGGAGCGTGTCACGAGGCGTGATGTCACGAGGCAAGGTGTGTGTGTGTGTGTGTGTGTGTGTGTGTGTGTGTGTGTGTGTGTGTGCGTGTGTGTGTACCCCGGGGCAAGCCACATGGCGCTGACATCACAGGACAGGGGAATGAGGAAAAGAGGTTCCGCATCAACAATGGTTTTCCGTGGAGTGCCAGACTCAAACTCCAGTATACAAAAAATTGGTGTGTGCCAATAAACAAATGGAAATGTGCGTACTTTGTCCGGCATTTATTTAAAATCTTTAGAATTTTCTTAATTCCTTCTTTTTGATCTTGTGGGGGTGCACTGTTAGAATCGGCCTGGGATTCACGAGGGTGACTCATCATCAGCGTTTATAGGAGGCCATTGATATGATGGCGTTCACTGTGTAATAATTATGCTAATGATAATTCATGTGATGAATATACATCAGTTGCATAATATTGTTGCTGTTGGGCAGAAAACTCAGATCTCCATATTTAAAGTTTTTTTTCTTCTCCCTACTGAATGCCCTACTACTTCATCCAAGAGTGCCGCAAAAAGTAGTGAAAATATCAGATCTACAAGACGCGTTTTGTGAGCTTGTACACAGGGCTAAATTCACAATTTGAAAATGTTTGTAAAATAATAATAAAAAAGGAACTGTTTTGGACATACAAGGTTTCCACCCGACAGCAACGACATGCCCAATCAATGCTACAATTTCACGCACGCACGCACGCACGCACGCACGCACGCACGCACGCACGCACGCACGCACGCACGCACGCACGCACGCACGCACGCACGCACGCACGCACGCACGCACGCACGCACGCACGCACGCACGCACGCACGCACGCACGCACGCACGCACGCACGCACGCACGCACGCACGCACGCACGCACGCACGCACGCACGCACGCACGCACACACACACACACACACACACACACACACACACACACACACACACACACACACACACACACACACACACACACACACACACACACACACACACACACACACACACACACAAGCAAAGAAATGCACACAAGATGAAGAGTTGGGGCACATCTCAAAGGACAGCTTCTGCATGACTTGCTGGATGGAGGAGAGAAGGGGACCTTAAAGCCGTTTGAAGCGTAATATGTCATCCACTAACAGCGTGCCAAACAGGCCGAGAGCTGGCACTCACACGCACGGTTCACAAACACGTACGCACGTACACACACACACACACACACACACACACACAATTTACAATTTAGGCATTTAGCAGACGCTCTTAATCCAGAGCGATTTACATTAGGCAAGAACAAAAGCATTGGAATACATCACATATATAAAATGCATTTATCATGAAACATGCGTAAGCTAAGAACGTAACTAGAACATATCTATATAATGACACTATACATATAAACTATACATATATACTATGACTACATACAATACAATTATTGTGCTGTCTACATGACATGCTATAAGTCTGTTTCAAATGCTATCTAAGTCTAAAAGTGCTATCTAATGGGGTAGGACACACACACACGCGCGCACACACGCGCGCGCACGAGAGAGAGAGAGAGAGAGAGAGAGAGAGAGAGAGAGAGAGAGAGAGCTCTCTTGCAATCCTCCAAACAAAACGTCTAAAATGGATTTTTGTCATAGCCCTTTGCAGACTTCATCCAAAGCTTTAAAAAAGCACTAATGGGGGGAGACCGTTACACTGCAGTCAGCGCAGCCTGCAGCCGATATATTCAAGACTTCATTAGCAAAGTAAATGTCAATCGCTATCGAAACACACATGCCTCTGGCCACCCGGGGCCAAGGAAACACACATGCCTCTGGCCACCCGGGGCCAAGGAAACGGATCTGACTGACAAACATATGTTTCCTCCTGGTGACCTATTCTGAAGAGTAAAGCTATACTGTCTATAGTCTGTCTAATAGGGCTCAATCTCCATTATTAACAAAACCAATGCAATTCCCTGTGTAAAACCACACTCAATATGAACCACATTAAACTCTAAAGACCGGTATAATTAGTTGACTGGAGTACCCCAGGGTCATTGCTATAGGCCTTCTCCTGTTTTCACTCTACACGAAATATCTTCACCGAAAACAGCTGATCTACAAGCTCAAAGGGCTTTGCATTGTTACCCATGGTGACTGTGAATATCTCTGCTGTTTTCGCTGAGTGTTCGTCACAGAATAAGGACATTATAGAGTTGATGTGCATGATTAAAATTATTCAGTGGAACAAACGTTTTTGCTTTTTTTTCCTTCTTACCAATTTAGTTATGCCAATCAATTCCTCTCCGCACACATATCACTGTTGTAATCTACTGACTCACCTGCCGGTGAGGAGCCCCCACCGGGAGGACGTAGACTCGTATAGAGCCTTCGCACTACTTCTCCCGCCCAACACTGCCCGCTGAGAAGTGCCGCCCCCAGCCCGTAGGGATACATGCAGTGACACATCACCGTCCCACCGGCTTCCCTCCCCCGAACGCAGGCCAAATTGAGTTTGTACAGACGCTCGGCCACGCTAGATGCACCACGTTGGATTCGAACCAACAACCTCCGCGGTGATGGGCATGGCACTTTACCACTGTGCCACCTGAGTGCACAAACAAAACTAGCGGCCAAATCAAGCTAGATTTAGGCTTTTGCAGCTAATATGTCACTTGGCTCCGTATGCTGACAGATACAGTATAATCCCCAGGCCCCACTTTGAGAACCATCTTTTTTCACGTTCTATATATATTTATATTAACACATTAGTCCAGCTAACAGGATGATGATATTACTGTTGGGTGGGTACAAATCTGTCTTCTTGAAAAAAATTGAATACGTAAGTCATGATTTGAATTGTTTGCATCCTTAACCATAGCAGCCACAGGGGAACCTGGCTTTAGTCTCCTCCTCTTGAGATGGTAAGTGAGGAGCTACGGCAAAGGTCATATTCCGTTGCTGTTGGGCAGAAACCATGGATCTCCATATAATTATGTTTCAACGTTTTATGTTATTTATTTATTCTTTGCTCATTAATGCCCTATATTCGTTGAGAACGAATTCTTCTCTTCACTTCTCACACTAAAACCTACAAGTTGCACAGTACAAAACCACTTACTGTTGGCCAATTGGAGGGGGTTCAGTCTTGCTCCAGCTCTGTTTCGGAAGGTGGTGACCGACCATGCACTTCCTCACCCAGATCTTTTTTGATCTTCGAACCGGGAACCTTTCATTTATAAACTCGCTCATCTAACCTTTAGAGTTTAGACCAACGGCCCCTGATATTATTATATAGAAGATGGTCGACAAAACTGGAATAGATAAAAATGCTCCCATAATGTGATTGGTATTGGTATGGAGTCCCTCTGGGATTATAGGCCTACTAGTGTAATTTCACACACACGCACACACAGTCACACACGCACGCACACAGAGGCAACTCTGAGTGTTATCATCATCATACAGATGGTGCTTTGGGTCATCGACTGGCTGCTCTTTTTGGCTCTGACCCACAATTGTAGCCTATATTATGCGTACATCTTTAAATTAGTCACACAAAAGACAGCCAAGAGATCTGAAGTGGATGGACAGTTGGACACCCTTCTCAAAGGACTTTGTGCAAGGGGACCCCAAAAGAGAATATTTTTTAAATATATACAAGCTTGCAGCAAGTCACAAACACTTTGAGGGCTTGTAGATTGGCTATTTTTCATATAGCCAGAGCATATGGTTAAAGGGGTTAAAATGGACACCCGCCTCCTTTGTGTGTGTGTGTGTGTGTGTGTGTGTGTGTGTGCCCTAGACACACACACACACACACACACACACATACACACACAAAAAAACGCGCACTACTTATAATATAAGAGAGCTCTCTCTTAATTGGCATTTCTCTATACATCAAAGAACATAAATAAGAACTCATGCAGCAATTGGAAATTACGATGTATAGGTTATTAGTCAATATATGCTAATGAAGCTGGGATCAAGCTGTTCTCACTCACACTCTGATTTGTATTTTTTACGGGCAATTATTGACAGACGCACAGGAATGGGAGAACGCACAGAAATGGGAGAGGAAAAAAATATGCAGAATGTTACAGTTAGGAATGATATCCGAACTGTAACATTCTGCATATTTTATAACCAGTTTGTTCTGTGGCACAGATCTGAAGTGAACACACAACCATTTTGGTCACGGGGGACCACTGTAAAGTGTAAACTGGATCTGCGCGCTGCGCGCCTGGACGGTCGGGTATTATTATTAACCACTTGAACCCCAACAACATCCATCATAATATACCGGGGGGAAAACATTACCAAACAACCCATCTACATACAGCCAATTGGCTGTATTTTGGCGAAGAGATACTGTCGACGGGGGGGGGGGGAAGCAAATGTTCTTCACCAAGTTATTTCATGCAAAACAATAAGGGAAACTTCCAACTTACCCATTCCAAAACGCGGATAAATCCGAGAGGTAATTTCAGCACGTGGAATGTCCCCGCAGATGCAAGCTGTGCAAAGACAATTTTCACATAGATATAAATCAATTCATTGATCCTATGGTCTGACATTCAATGTCACGTCTGTGTGTCTAATTACACTGATTACGCGCACGCATGCAATTGAAAAGAGTGGGAAAGGCAAAAGAGTGATTTACGAACCTGATTGGCAGTATCCATTTCCAGAAGACTTTTTCACTAGATGTGAGTAAATGAAAACAATAACAAAATGCAAGTCAAATCCCCGATTGATAATGCGCGTTATGCGCCCCTCTCTCTCTCTCCCCCTCTCTCTCTCTCTGCTCTAATTAGGCTACTCCATACGGAAAGCATCGACTTGTCCTCGGCTTGTAGAATAATGTAAAGTACCGTAGAGACAGCCAGGGATTGGCTTTACGAGGAAGAGCAACGCCTTCGTCGTTTTACTATTGGACGAAGTGCTTTGTTATATCCGTCTCAATTTCTAACGGGGAGTTGTTGTGAGAATTCTGCTTTTCCCATTTTGCATAGATTAGACAAACATAAAAAGAGTAGGCTATTGGCGACAGCTAGTCCTGTAATGTATTTATTACAATAAATTCAACATGCCTTGCTTTCAATCGATCAGTCGCTTTGTATCTGCAGATCATCACAGATGGGTAACGGCGTGCGCAGCGTTCTGTGCGTAAAACGCACAAATACGCACCAGGCAGCAATCAGCACGTGTTGTGTTGGCTATTTCAACGGACGTAAATGCAACCTTTTACAATAGTCAAGCTAGATAGACTACGTTGTCATTTAGTCTACTCGTCAGTTGACATGCATACTATTATTGCCTTATTGTTATTATTATTTTTGTTATTTCCCCCATGCTTTTGTTGTTTTACTATTAACTTCATTGTTGCCTCACTGTCTGTCCGTTTTTAGCCAGCCTCTCTGGGGAAGAAGGAGCAATTTCTCATCTAATTAGATCGCCCAGGCAGAGAAAGAGAGAGAGAGAGAGAGACTACAGTGGTGGGCTTCCCACTATGCTGATGACAATTTCTCTACAGCCAAGTGCTAACTGCTCTGACAGCGTGGCTAATTTTCCCACATCTCCAATCGCCCCCCCCCCCCCCCCCCCCTCTCACACACACACACACACACACACACACACACACACACACGCTTACACGTCATCGCCTGAAGGGCTCTGTCCATGCGATTAGCGAACGGTTAGATGTGATTGGCTAATATTTTCACCACATGAAATCAAAAGGATGCGAGCAAGAAGAAGAGGCTCTCTCATCATGTGCACTTTATCCATTATGATCTCTGTCTGATAGCGAGCCCATGCAGCCATACACTGTTAGAACGGCTCTGCCTTTTATCTGACCTAACATCATGCAGACTGTGGTGGGAGAAGTAGGTCTATAGTGCTCAGATCTTATAGCAGGCCTAAACGTAGAAAAACCACAAAATGGAAATATTCTGTTTACGAGTAAAAGGCCTATATATGCAGCTTTCAAATCCAGCTCTATTTGGCGGCGATCAGAGCAATGGTCACCGCACCACTGTTACAGCACAGTGTTAAACACTGCACGACAGCACTGTTAAACACTGTGAAATTTAGGTTTTTGGTGTGACTAGTCTAGTCTCATTGGTGCAGATACCGATACCGGTGCACCTTAATTGCAAGTCCGGATGTTACCCATTTGTGACGTCGTCCACCATCTACCCACACTACAAATTATACTTACTTATTTAATTATCTTCGTGCTGGTGGATAGCACATATGGTCTTATGTTGCGTTCACATGGGGCAGATTAAACAATGCATGGAGTCTACCATTCATTGTCGCCTTTGCATCATTTCATCTGTGAACGCACCATTACACTTCTTCACCAATGAACGCCAATGCTGTCTGTATAGTATCTACTGCACGATGTTGCACTTGGCCCCATATAAGGCGATTTTTGGCTCTCCCAACAAGGGGGCACAGAGGGGACTGGGGAGGCACAGGGGCACTGGGGGGGCACTGGGGAGGCACTGGGTGGGCACTGGTGGGACACTGGTGGGACACTGGGGAGGCACTGGGGGACTTCAGTGCAATGTGCTATGTCGCAACATATAATTTATTTAATCACATGTGATTAAATAAATACAGTTGCTGGTGCTGGCTGTTATCTGTTGTTTAATCTCCAACACACGTTTTGTAGTTCTATTTTTGAGTGGTGCAAACCACTCCAACAACTGGCTTTGTTAGTACCCGTGTGTGTGTGTTTGTGTACCTGTTCCTCAAAAGAATGAGCATGGTTACTATGGTCACTGACATTACGTAAGACCACAGCTGATCAGGCTATATAAGACCTTGTACCACTCAGTTCACACGGGAGTGATTTTTAACTATTTGTTTGGGTTTGAAGTAATCTGGTCTCTGGCGTGCTGGTGTGTTGATTCCTTTTAGCTTGCTGTGTACCAGATAGTCTTTAAGATTTTTGTTTTTTCTGTAGGCCGATATAATTTTATATTCCTTTAGAAGATCATCTGTTCGGTTCTCAAAATTCCTTTTTAATCTGTGGCTAGTCTGCTCTGTGTTGAATAACTGGTTACCAGGGCCAATTTTGGGCCTTGATCCCGCACTCTTACAGTACATCTAAGAAGGTATTGTGAGCTTTCCGAAGGAATGTCTTGGTGTAACCTCATAGTCTGAGAGCATTAAACAGCGTTTTACAGGCTATTTTGAAATCACTTCCTTGCGTGCAAATCCTATGGAATCTGAGCAGTTGTGATTTGACTATCCCTGTGTAACAGTGTGGTGGGTGGAATGACGTTTTGTGTAGTAAGGCTAAGGCGTGAGCCTATGGCAGGCCAGTCTGGTGCATCTCAGAGGCCTCTAGCCTATGGCAAGAAAGGTTTTTCTCCAGTGTGGAGATGCAAGTGTGTCTTCAGACTACGTATCTGACTGAAGCTCTTGTCACACTGCTTACAGTGGTATGGTTTTTCCCCAGTGTGGATACGCTGGTGTTCTTGCAGATTATTTAACCTACTGAAGCTCTTGTCACACTGCTTACAGTGGTATGGTTTTTCCCCAGTGTGGATACGCTGGTGTTCTTGCAGATTATTTAACCTACTGAAGCTCTTGTCACACTGCTTACAGTGGTATGGTTTTTCCCCAGTGTGGATACGCTGGTGTTGCTCCAGATTACCCGATTCAGTGAAGCTCTTGTCACACTGTTTACAGTGGTATGGTTTTTCCCCAGTGTGGATACGCTGGTGTACTCGTAGAATATCTGACCTACTGAAACTCTTGTCGCACTGTTTACAGTGGTATGGTTTTTCTCCAGTGTGGATACGCTGGTGTACTCGCAGATTATTTAACTGACTGAAGCTCTTGCCACACTGTTTACAGTGGTATGGTTTTTCTCCAGTGTGGATACGCTGGTGTACTCGCAGATTATTCAACTGACTGAAGCTCTTGCCACACTGTTTACAGTGGTATGGTTTTTCTCCAGTATGGCTACGCTGGTGTATCTTCAGACTACCTGAGTCGGTGAAGGCACCGGCATATGGACGCTCAGAACAGGAGACCCGAGTCCGGAGATACTGGGGCTCACTCCTTCCGTCCATCATGAAATGCAGCTGTAAATGGACTGTTGAGGGGATGAGACATCTAGGTTCCTCTGTTGGGGTTCGGACAATATGTCTTTTATACTATAAAATCACTCTCTCCGTCTCTCTTGACTCAGTCTCGCTTGTCTAAGACAAGTTGCATCTTATGTAGGCTGACCAGGAGGTCTGACGTCACACACAACATAAGCTGTTGCCGTGCAAGGCTAGAAATGGAGATTTGTGGCGCCATACATTTTTCGGCACCTCAAATTGGGCGCCAATTCCGTCCTCACATCCTGTACAGGTGGGAGATGGCTGTCTGTTTGCTGTGGTCTGTACAGGTGGGAGATGGCTGTCTGTTTGCTGTGGTCTGTACAGGTGGGAGATGGCTGTCTGTTTGCTGTGGTCTGTACAGGTGCAGGAGATGTCATGGCAGATTTAATGCCACACTATTTTGTCCGTGAGCATAGTTAAGCCTCCAGGCCTTAAAGGGCCACTTCATCCAAAAAAAAAAATACAAACTGAAATATGTTAATGACATTTAGAAGATTTAGAACACTTTCCTGTGGTCGTTTTGTGTGTAATATGTGTTTTTTAGATATTTTAGATTTTAGCAGTGTCCACTGGGCTCACTTCCTTGCTGGACTTGTTGTCTCAGTAAGACAGCCCCCCCCCCTATCCACAAAGGGGGAGCAGTGCACCAAAGCATTATGGGAAGTGTCCCAGGTCTGGGGAGGCACTGGGCAGACACTGCAGGGAGGCACTGGGCAGACACTGGGCAGACACTGTGCAGACACTGGGGAGGCACTGGGCAGACACTAGGCACTGGGCAGACACTGGGGAGGCACTGGGTGGACACTGGGTAGGCACTTGGCCGACTCTGGGCAGACACTGGGTAGGCACTGCACTGGGGAGGCACTGGGCAGACACAGGGGAGGCACTGGGTAGACATGGGGAGGCACTGGGCAGACACTGGGGAGGCACTGCACTGGGGAGGCACTGGGTAGACACGGGGAGGCACTGGGCAGACACTGGGGAGGAACTGGGCAGACACTGGGGAGGCACTGGGTAGACACGGGGAGGCACTGGGTAGACACGGGGAGGCACTGGGTAGACACGGGGAGGCACTGGGTAGACACAGGGAGGCACTGGGCAGACACGGGGAGGCACTGGGCAGACACTGGGGAGGCACTGGGCAGACACTGGGGAGGCACTGGGTAGACACGGGGAGGCACTGGGTAGACACGGGGAGGCACTGGGTAGACACAGGGAGGCACTGGGCAGACACTGGGGAGGCACTGGGCAGACACGGGGGAGGCACTGGGTAGACACTGGGGAGGCACTGGGTAGACACTGGGGAGGCACTGGGTAGACACTGGGGAGGCACTGGGCAGACACTCATGGGGAGGCACTGGGTAGACACTGGGGAGGCACTGGGCAGACACTGGGAGGCACTGGGGAGGCACTGGGTAGACACGGGGAGGCACTGGGTAGACACTGGGGAGGCACTGGGTAGACACTGGGGAGGCACTGGGCAGACACTTGGGAGGCACTGGGTAGACACTGGGGAGGCACTGGGCAGACACTGGGGAGGCACTGGGTAGACACTGGGGAGGCACTGGGTAGACACTGGGGAGGCACTGGGCAGACACTGGGGAGGCACTGGGCAGACACTGGGGAGGCACTGGGTAGACACTGGGGAGGCACTGGGTAGACACTGGGGAGGCACTGGGCAGACACTGGGGAGGCACTGGGCAGACACTGGGGAGGCACTGGGTAGACACTGGGGAGGCACTGGGGAGGCACTGGGTAGACACTGGGGAGGCACTGGGCAGACACGGGGAGGCACTGGGTAGACACGGGGAGGCACTGGGTAGACACTGGGGAGGCACTGGGCAGACACGGGGAGCACTGGGTAGACACTGGGGACGCACTGGGCAGACACGGGGAGGCACTGGTCAGACACTGGGGAGGCACTGGGTAGACACTGAGGAGGCACTGCGCAGACACTGCGGAGGCACTGCGCAGACACTGAGGAGGCACTGCATGGGAGGCACTGGTCAGACACTGGGGAGGCACTGCGCAGACACTGAGGAGGCACTGGGTCTTCACCTTCCACCCACACTCTAAGCAATTTTAATAAGATTTGACACAAATTAAATAGATAAAATAGGACCGTTTGACCATACACAGCTGTCTGTCAGAAACTGAAATCTATGACTTCCGTCTCATTAATATGATTCTAATCTCTCTTCCGTTGTGTTCTGGTGTATGGCAGCATTTTCTTGAAGTTGAGTCATTTTTGAGGGGCGCTAGCCCCTCCTATATACAGCTTTAATGTTTGTCTTTCAACGATGATTGTTTAAGAAAACGCCATAGACAATAAAGATAAATGTAATGTTTGTTTTGAGGACTAAAACAAACATTAGCACCCGTTGCTTAAACAAACATGATGTTGTAATTGATGTTGTAAGATGATAAGAGCGCCCCTCACTTCACACGGGTGTGATTTTTGTAAAAATAGATAACAAATAAAATGGAAGCCTACATTTCTGTGTGAATATGGCTTACTTTGTCAACTGTGATCTAACCAATGACTTTCCTACTCAACTTATAGCATCTGTGTTTGCGCAGGGAGGGACATTTCTTTGTTTGCGCAGGGAGGGACATTTTTAAAAGTAGGCCTACAGCTGTTCTATTTAAAGGTATATTCAGTGATTTCACTTAATTCAAATATCGCTTCTTGTTTTGTTTTGTTGTGATAATCCTCCCTACTATAGAGTGTGCTCCCTGTCCCCAGTTAACCCCTGGGGGTCAAAAAACCTTAGGTTTCGTTTTTGGCTAGGTGGCCCAGCCTTCATCCAATCAGGATAGAGAGGGGCCTTCCACCAATCATGATCGAGCTGGGGCGGGCCTTGGTGTGTGTGTTGTTGGCCTGTTGCGTGTCCCCCCCACTGTAGTGCATGCATGTGCACATCTTGTTACCGGGGCGCCGGGGGCGGACCGGGGGTTTTTCCAAATCACCCAAATCACTGAATGCTCTTTTAAAACACGTGCTGGTGGATGAGACATATAGCAGAGCTCACCGAAGGAGAGAGCCGTTTACTACATTGGGGGCAGGTCAGGCGGGGAACAAATTTAACTAATTCCAATTTGAAGTGGAACCATCATTATCTGTCAGCTTAGTTAACTTTAATCTTTTACTTAGGTTTGATACGTCATTATACCTTTCAAGCCAGGAACGCTGACAAAAACGGATTTAGAAGGCATTTTTAGAATCTGCCCTAATGGAGACTGGGTGAAGTCAGTGGGTCAATCAGCCAGGCAGCCATCCAGGCAGCCAGTCAGCCAGCCAGTCAGCCAGCCAGTCAGTCAGTCAGTCAGTCAGTCAGCCAGTCAGTCAGTCAGTCAGTCAGTCAGTCAGTCAGTCAGCCAGTCAGCCAGCCAGCCAGTCAGTCAGCCAGTCAGCCAGCCAGTCAGTCAGTGAAGGGACACTGCAGTTAAGTGGCCCAGTATTCTCACCGTCATTGTTTGTAGTAGCATTGCCAATCGCTTGTGTGTGTGTGTGTGTGTGTGTGTGCGTGTGCGTGCGTGCGTGCGTGCGTGCGTGCGTGCGTGCGTGCGTGTGTGCGTGCGAGAGAGAGAGAGAGAGAGAGAGAGAGAAATAAATAAAGCCACCCCTGAGCTCAACAACAACACTATAGCCACCTCTTTAGTTTCCAGTCACGTTGCACCATTACTGGCACAAATCTGGACAATAAATTTTCCTTTTCTTTGAATGTCTCCCCCCTTTATTGCAGCTGTAACCTAGAAAGAACGACAATGTGAGTGCTCGCGCGCGCGGGTGAGTGTGACTGTGTGTGTGTGTGTGTGTGTGTGTGTGTGTGTGGGAGGGAGAGAGAGAGAGATAGAGAGAGAGAGAGAGGGAGAGAGACTGTTTAGTATACATAAACGTTTGTTTGGGGTGAATGTTGCAGGTACTGTAACAGAACGATGCCACACAACACATACAGTATGATATGAACATATGGATGTACAGAGCATGAATAAGAAACGTCGCTGAGCAGGAAGAGACATCCTTTCATCCTCCTGAACAGAATGACAGAGAACGAGACTTGAATTTCTCTAAAGATAAACTCAGTAAGTTTCCTGTTCTTGAAAACATGCACCCATGGCCATGGTGGCACAACCTGACTCTTGGTGTATACGTCTGCATACTTGTTATTGTAGCCTATAGGCTGCATAATGTATAGCCTACTTTTTGTATTAATAATTGATGGTGTTTTATTGTAATCTTACTCTTCCTATAAATGTAAGTTACTGACTGTACTTTATAATGTCCTGTATCTGTGTATATCTAAACAACACAGAGACACAGAGACAGTCAGATGCAACCAACACAAGCACAGGCAAAGGCAGACAGACAAACAGACGGACAGGATACGTAGGCAAACAAATGTGGTGTAATCACAGAATCCGGAAATTATAATCATAACCTAAGTTAAGTATAATCATCATCCTCTTCAGCTAACTAAATACGTGGATCTTTATTCATTACTTCACCATCTCAAGTCAAAAGGTAAAAGTTCTGTCTTCATACTTTCCACATTTAACATGTTGAATGAATGCTAATTTACAGTATGTGGTGATCTGTCTCCTTGATTTTATCTGCTTCAATTATTTTATGTATTACAAAATTAAGAACAATACTCAAGTACATTTAGTAACTGCCCACCACTGTCACTGAGGTTACTTTGCTGGACACCCAGGAGTTTACTGCTGACTTTCACTATTTTGGAGACATTTTGGCCTTGAAGCTGAGATTGGCAGTACATTGTGTCTTGTCCAGCATCATCAATCAAGGCAAGGCGAGTCGGTAAAGCAGAATAGAAGCGAATGTCTCGATCATCCCTTGTCTCTCTCTCTCTCTCTGTTTCTTGCTCATAGATGCCAGCCACCATGTCCAACAACAACAACACCACCACAAGCAGCTGTGACGACAGGTCTACGGGGGAGATTGCCGCCATCTTCGTGGTGGTTTACAGCACCACCTTCATCGTGGGCCTAGTCTCCAACCTCACGGCCCTCTTCGTGTTCTGCCGCTTCGGCAGCAGCAAGTCCTCCTGCGCGGCGACGACGTCGCACACCACCGTTTACATGACCAACCTGGCCGTGGCGGACCTGCTCCTGGTCCTGGTGCTTCCGCTGAGGATCTACCACCACCTGGGCTTCGCTCTGCCCCAGTGGCTGTGCGAGTGGGCCGGCCTGGTGCTGCTGGTCAACATGTACAGCAGCGTCTTCCTCCTCACCTGCAACTGCTTCGACCGCTGCGTGGCCGTCTCCTTCCCCATGTCGTCCCGCGTGCGGGAGGGCCGCAAGAAGTCGGCGGCGGTGTGCCTCGGGATCTGGCTCTTCACCTTCGGCTCCAGCCTGCCGAGCCGCCTTTTGCAGAAAGTACGTATGTATGCAGGCTATAGCCATCTGTGTTAATACAGCAAGTGGAATAATTGACCACTTAGTTAGTAAACTGAGCCTGAGTGGCTTTTGTATAGAATTGAAAAAATCACACCCGTGTGAAGTGAGGGGCGCTCTTATCATCATACATGTGATCATACATCATCTCATTCTGGCCAATCACAATTTGCGTCCCCACATTTGTCTTCAATGTTTGTGTTTACGCAATGCCATTCATTGTCAATGGCATTCAATGTTCGTGTTTGCACAAACACTCAAAACTGGCCATTCATTATCAATGGCATTCAATGTTCGTGTTTGCACAAACACTCAAAACTGGCCATTCATTATCAATGGCATTCAATGTTTGTGTTAGGACAATGGTTGTGTTTACAGTTACACAAACCCTCAAAGCTGGACCTAGGAGCGGCTAGTGCCCCTCAAAAATAATGACTCTGGTATGGGCGGCTGGCATAGCCTTCTGGGCACCTATAGGCTGGTAATCCAGCCTGACAGCACGTCACAGGTTCAAATCCCGATCCTGATGACCTTTGGTGTGTGTCACCCCCCATCTCTCTCCCCGTTTCCTCTCAGACTACTGTAATCTATTAATAAAGGCAAGAAGCCAAACAAATATCCGAAATAATAATGATTCTGATTCTGCACATACAGCACGAGGACTTGGAGCCACGCTGCTTTGGAAGTTTGCCCGTCTACGCCTACACCCAGCCGGGAGTCCTGTTTTCAACGCTGACCATCGGGTTCGGGATCCCGCTGACCGCCATGCTGGCGTGCTCCTGGGGTCTGCTCAGGGCCATCCAGCGCAGCCCCGTGGCCAAGACGCAGCTGGTCAACAGCAGGAAGATCAAGAGGCTGGTCGGCGGCAGCCTCTTCATCTTCCTGCTGAGCTTCCTCCCGTACCACATCGTCCTCGGCCTGCTCTACCTCTACCGGGAGGACACGCCGTGCCCCCTGCTGGGCGCGTACCGCTACGCCCTGATGGTGGCGTGCCTCAACGCCATGCTAGACCCCATCGTGTACTACTTCACCACGGAGACGTTCAGGAGGCGCGTGATGAGGAAGCAGCACCAACTGAACAGTCAGAGCTCTGTACAGTGCAACCACCAAACCGAGGAACTCGTCAATAGTTAAGGGACTATTTTTGCGCCGGCCTACGCAGGAGCGATGCAAGTCGTGAACTTTGTCAGAGTACCTGTTCTGTTGTACACCTTTGTCTGTCTGTGTCCCATTTATGCCCATATATGGAGTTCCGAGTCAGTCAGGCATTCCCAAATATCCATGCCAGTGTATGGTGTCATTTTAATGACATCAGTGTACTCCATGGGGATTAGAGGTTTTTTCGATGTTTTGGGGAGATCCGCTGATCCGATCATTTCCCACTTGACGCGTCATCTGACCAGTCATCATCAGCTGGGTGAAGCTGAAACTGTGGTAAATGTACAGTAATATATGGACTGGTCTTGTACATTTCCAATGCCTTATGTGATTTAGATTGATTGAAAACACACATATTTGCTTACAAACCTTGTAGTACAGCTTTAAACGTATGTACTATTGAGTTTGACACAACCAGGATTAAACAAGGATTTAACAACAAAAAAAGAAAAACTGTTGTGGGGGAGCATATTATTTGTCTCTTTTAAGTTTTGCAAGTTGCTTGAGCACAAGCACAAGCCTGTCTATTTTTAATCTAGAAACATATGTTGAGTTGTTTGTTAGATGTCGCCTCCACAAACAAATCCCCCGATTTTCTGCAAGAAAACATTTTGAAAATGCAGGATGGAGAAAAGCTTTTACAAATCCCTTCTTGCAAATGTTTGTCTTGAGGTTGTCCAGATAGGCCGGGGGTGCAGTGATGTGGTTAGCGGTATAACTCCACACACAACCCCAAAACATTTTCATCACAAGCCCCGGGCGTCTCTAATATATCGTCTCTGTCAGGTGGAAACCTCATATGTCCAAAACTCTTACTTCTCAGGATTCAAATTCAAAAGTAGCATGGATCGACAAGCTCAAAACACGTGAAGAGGGTTTTGATGAGATAACTGCTGCATTACGGTTTGTGTGTGTGTGTGTGTGTGTGTGTGTGTGTGTGCGTGCGCGTGCATGGCTGAATCAGTATCAATTTTACGTGTGACATAGTGGGTGAAATTCGTTTGTGTGCAAGCTCCATCGTTTTTGTTATTTCCATGAAAAGAGAAAGGGAAGAGGGGGGTGGGCTGGAGCATGTGTGTGTGTGTGTGTGTGTGTGTGTTTAATCACTTGATTCGGGTCACCAAACATCAACCGTTCATCCAAAAGGGGAATTCCCCATTTTGACAAAGGGAGATATTAGGCTCTCGGTCCTCAGGCAGGGCCACTCTAGTGCTATGCGTGCGTGCTTATGTGCGTGTGTGCGTGCATGCGTGCGTATGTGTCTCTTTGACTATAGAAGCCAAATCCACTGCAGCTGTAATAAACATGGCATGGTTAAAATTGCCAAGCCCTGGCACAACATTATTGTCAGGTTAATTTGGGGTCTCCTTAAAGGGGAATTTCTCCCTAAACCTTTTTTTTACAAAAGTAATTATAATGATAATTATGTATATTGACCAAAAAAAGATATTACAAAAAAATAAAGATATAGGGGAGCTGGGGCTGGGGCTGGAGATGAAGCTGGGGCTGGAGGGGTCTAACACTAGAACTCCTATTCAATCACGCAATCTGTTCTAGATCTGGTCTACGTGAGCTGGTGTTAGACCCCCCCAGCCCAGCTTCAGCTCCAGCTGCAGCTTCAGCTCCCCTATATCTTTATTTATTTTTGGTCAATATACATAATTATCAACTTACTTTTGTAAAAAAAGGTTTAGGGAGAAATTCCCCTTTAACATGAAAATGTTTGAGGACCACTCGTGTAGACATACAGTAGTATAATAGCCAGCAGAGGGTCAGTGGGAACAATCACCATTCTTCCCCTCCGTTTAAGCCTCTTTCATATTTGCGACACACCGAGGAGTTCAACCACAGAGACTCAGTGAGCCATTTTGCGCTGCAAAGTGACACAATTAACTCTCAAAGCAATCATCACTCGGCTGACCCTGGAGCCAGGGAACCCCCGCATGTGCGGTGAATGAATACACAATAGTGTGTGTTGTGGTGGATGAAGTGAAGAGCTGGATTAAGAAACCCATCTAGACCTGAGGGACGATTCTACAAATGCCTTCTAAATCCTTAGTTTTATGGAAAGATATTCTGGATATATATATATATATATATATATATATATATATACAAAAATACTTTCATTTTCCCTAATAGTTCTTTATATTTATTTATTCCATTCATGGTTTAACATGACCACATACATTAACTTTTAAACCAAGGGACCCCCAGCTAAATTTGTTAATAGAGTCGCAATCATTTTAACCACTTTAAACATAATATTGTATACTTTGGCTATTCAAAAATAGCAGATACTGTATACAAGATCATAGCACGTCACTTCGTGACATGCACTGTTATGAGCTTGTAGATCTGATTTATTTTGATTTAATTGTGAACTTGTGAAGTGAAAATGTTTAACTAAAACCTTTGCTTCTGAGGGTCCCTTTTTTGGGATAGGGATCCAAATACATGTCAATTTGGGGGTCCTTGGCATGAAAGAGTTTGAGAAATACTGCTCCAGTTGTTTACTTGTACATGGAATAATAGTGAAGCTGGGGGAATCCCTGGAACCCCCTCAAGGATGCTTGGGGGTGCCCGGCTGCCCGCATCCAGAATCCCTGGTCTAAATTGATGTGTTTTTCACATCAAAGAGGAAAGAGTTGCCACTCAACCAGTCCGTCCCCCCAATAAGAAGCTATTACTGATGTGAAACGCCATGGCCGTGTGCTTCATGCTTCAGCGGGACTGACAGCGGCCCACTAATTCTCTGCACAAAAATGTCTCGGTTGGCTGATTAAGGGTGGAATCATATTTTTCACAGTGAGTTGTTAATTAAACCTATCATGGCAGGCACGCCTGTGAAAACACAAAGCAATAGAATATGATTATAGATACAGAAACAAAGAGGCGAGCTTTTGGAAATGTTTCTGGGTAAAAAGGCATTAGCCCTGCATGGTCTCATTCTGCAGCATTTCGACAGCGTATATAATCAGGATTAACTTCTGGGGAGAGAGAGAGAGCTGAGAGACAGCGAGGCAACATACAGTATACACACACAGCAACGTTTTTACAGTGTAGGAGCAGAGAGAATGGGACATTTCTCAGATGTCACTGAGCATTTTGAAAGAAATAGCAACACTGGTGGGTCTGTAGATATATCTATAGGTATAGATATTGATTCCATAGATATAGGCTATATGGATACTATGAGTTTGTTACCACAAAATATCAAAACACAGTGAGTTACTAAGCTCCCTAGACCGATGCAATCTCCCTACCACCCTAATCGACAACGACATCTCCCAGGTACTGCACGCCACCCTCACAACAACAATTTGGGGAAGCATGGCAATGCTGCTATTCATTGACGACAGCAGCTCTGCCTTTAACACCACTATAGGCCTGCCACCTATGCCCGCTATAGGCTGATCAGCATTATGGCAGACCTGCAGTGTGTGATTGGATACTGGACTTCCTGACTGCCAGACCCCAGGTGGTCAGGGTGGGAAAACATTGTCCAGCAGTTTCCACATTTTTTAGCTCGAGACCCAAAGGGAAATTAGACATTTGCCTGAATTTGAAATAGTGAAAGAAAGGGGGATATTTCGCGACCCATAACAATTATTGGTCGGCGACCCAAGCATGGGTCCCAACCCACTATTTGGGAAACAGTGCTCTAGTGGATAGCCTACACAACTAGACTTTGGCTACAGCCCAAATACCATCGTCAAGTTTGCTGACAAGTTTACAGTGTAAAGGCCTATTCATACTCCACTTTTAGGTGATAAGTTAAAGGACCTATAACATAAAATTCAACTTTTTCAATTTCTTTTGTGTTTTTGGGGCTCCCATATGTGTTTTCTATCCCCACAAATAACCAATTTTGAACAATCAGGCTTTCATATCATATGGGTGCTTTAATGGAAATTGCTCTCAGGAACAGCTCAACTGATTTTGGTCTCATCGTGATGTCATCAATGTCACCCTATTTTGTATAATTCCTTCCTCCAGTTCCAAATTTGCATTTCCACTTTGTTTACAATGTCCACCATTGTTGATTTTCCAAGCTGGCATGGAATGGAAACAAGCCTGGTTTTATCTAGCATCAGTATTATAATGACTCAAATATTAAATAATCTGCATATCAGCACCCCCACCACCTCAGGACATTGTGGTACTGCAGCTAAAACTGCTTTCAAAGTCCAGAAAGAAATGACAAGGACTGGTTATATCAGAGTGGTGATTGAGGCTCAAACCATTGGAAATAACTTTGAGGGACATAGACAATATGATATTAAATATTAAAAGCCGTTTTAAAATGCATGTTATTTTCGCTTTAAGGTGACCACCGAAAACTACAACATGACGTCACACTGCGGCGGTAAGGGACTCACCACTCACCAAAACACATCTCTCTTATTTTTACTAACCACCATTTCGGTGGTCACCTTATCACCTAAAAGTAAAACTGGACAATGAATAGACCTTTAACCACAGTGGTGGTTAAAGTGGTGGTCTCAAACGACGACGAGAGGTCCTACCTGGAGATGGTAGAGGGCATGTCAAAAGGGTGTGAATGTTCCTGAATCCTGTCTCCGGTCAAATAAGTGTATGTAAATATAATAGGGTTTAAGTGGTTAAGTGGGAAGGCTGGAATGGAAATCACTCCTCCCCGTGATCTGATCATTTACAGTTTGCTCTGTTGGTGAGTGCATGAAAAACCTGAGCTAGAAACAAGGGAAGGCTGCTGAGGGGTGCATACACGTTTGTTAGACATACAGTGGGAGTCGCGAGACCAGGGAGATGATTGTGGACTTCTCTGCAGAGAGACAAAGGTCCTGTCTGTGCGCCTACCAGTGGTGGAAAAGTACTCAAACTTTTTACTTTAAGTAAAAATATCATCAATACATTAATAAAAACAAGAGAGATGTTAATCTAGTTTTTTTTTGACAAAATTGTCAGTATTTAGTCACTGTCTTAGTCATCATAGCAGATTTTATTTAGTGTTTGTCAGTGAAAAAAGGTTTGTCAACGAACATTTTTCGTCATAGTTTTAGTCGATTAATTGAACACTGACACACACAGGGTCATGTCCGCTCCCCCATCACCCCACAGGGTCATGTCCGCTCCCCCATCACCACAGGGTCATGTCCGCTCCCCCATCACCCCAGGGTCATGTCCGCTCCCCCATCACCCCAGGGTCATGTCCGCTCCCCCATGGTCATGTCCGCTCCCCCATCACCCCAGGGTCATGTCCGCTCCCCCATCACCCCAGGGTCATGTCCGCTCCCCCATCACCCCAGGGTCATGTCCGCTCCCCCATCACCCCAGGGTCATGTCCGCTCCCCCATGGTCATGTCCACTCCCCCATCACCCCAGGGTCATGTCCGCTCCCCCATCACCACAGGGTCATGTCCGCTCCCCCATCACCCCAGGGTCATGTCCGCTCCCCCATCACCCCAGGGTCATGTCCGCTCCCCCATGGTCATGTCCGCTCCCCCATCACCCCAGGGTCATGTCCGCTCCCCCATCACCCCAGGGTCATGTCCGCTCCCCCATCACCCCAGGGTCATGTCCGCTCCCCCATCACCCCAGGGTCATGTCCGCTCCCCCATGGTCATGTCCGCTCCCCCATCACCCCAGGGTCATGTCCGCTCCCCCATCACCCCAGGGTCATGTCCGCTCCCCCATCACCCCAGGGTCATGTCCGCTCCCCCATCACCACAGGGTCATGTCCGCTCCCCCATCACCCCACAGGGTCATGTCCTCTCCCCCATCACCCCAGGGTCATGTCCGCTCCCCCATGGTCATGTCCACTCCCCCATCACCCCAGGTCTCCATCTCTGAGAGAGAGCACCAAATACAGAGGGCAACGGAGGAAAGTAAACGCCATGACAACATACTGATCCCTCATGTGTTGCTAGGCAACTAATCCGGTTATCATAGGGGAGGGTAAAGGAGACCTATATGTTGTGACAATGATGGCCAATTATCAGCTGCTTATCTTGCCATGAATGCTTCCCCACCCTCGGCACACACTGAAGGACGTTAATTTCACAGCAGAAATGTTTATACCGCCTGTATGTGTGGATTGAAGAGTTTATTCAGCAATGAATCCAAAATGCTCACTCCCCATATCAGCTGCTATATCATGCTCATGAACAATGTGCATACCTTGAGGCAGGGGTAGGCAACTTTGAAGATGGAGAGGGTCACTATATTTCCACACTCACTCCAGAGTTTTTGCTATATTTGAATTGAAATCCCGAATACTTTTTTGCTATTTTTGAATTGCAATCCTGAAAAGTAAAAATTGTATTTCATTTCAAATGTCTTTAATTATAGTTATGTTAACTTTATGAACTAAATACAAATATATTGGACATAAAAAGACAACATTTTAATACTAGTCATTAAGCTACTAATCTAGACTGAAGTAATTGAAGCGGCACAAAACTATAATCTTATTGTCTCCACCAGGCCGAAGGCATGGGGAGAGAGTATGTTTTGCACTCCGTCCGTGTGTGTGTCCGTCCGTGTGTGTGTGTGTGGAAGGCATGGGGAGAGAGTATGTTTTGCACTCCGTCCGTGTGTGTGTCCGTCCGTGTGTGTGTGTGTCCGTCCGTGTGTCCTTCCGTCCGTCCGTTACCAGCTAATCTCCGGCACCGTTAACCCGGTCGATGCCAAACTTTGCACACTTTTGATTGATTGAATCACACACGCTCCCTGGATGCCAACGATGAACCTCTGCCCCACATTTTCCAGAACGGCCTGTTATAGCGCCACCATGAGGCAGCTTTTCACACGTTTTACCTAAAACTGCACCGATCTGCGTGAAACGTTGCATGCACACTCCCTCGAGGCCAAGGACAAACCGTTGACCTGCATTTTCCGCATCTGCCTTTTATAGCGCTACCAGGAACACATTTTTTGATATTACTCCTCCAGATTCTGTCCAAAAATCTCACAAATCGTTACACACTATCTCTATGGTCATGTGCTCAAGTCGGATCTGTCCGATATTTCATATTCCATCCTAATTGGCTATAATTAGCTTTCACAGTTTGCAAGATTGCCCCGTTTTGAACAAAAGCCTCAAATCATGAACGCAGCATGCAATTTACGTGAAATCTTTCACACATTTTCTTACTAGGCTGAGGAATATATCCCACCCTTTTCACATTGGCCTGTTATAGCGCCACCAACAGGTTGATTTTTGCAAAACACATTTTTGGAACAAAATGCCTCAAAAACATGTTTATATTAATCCTAAACATTTTGCCAAACATCTCACACAGTCCTATCCTCCTGGTGGAGACCTGTGCCCAGAAGGGCACTTTTTCTAGTTTTTGTTTGATATTCAACTAATACTTAATATCTCATACCATGAGAAAGTGTGTGGAGATTAATTTCAAGTAAAGATGTCCTTCTAAGCTTGTCTCAATGTCCAAAAAGAAAATGTTTGTTTTAGTATATATTCAGTGCAAAACATTTACCACACACTACACTACACTCTATCTGGCTTCTGGCTCCCCCTGTTCCCCCCATGCCATAATAAAATGTACAATTAAATGTTTTTTTTTACTTTACTTGAGCATTTCAACATTGTTACACTTTTACTTCCACTCCACTACATCTCAGAGATAAATATTGTACTGTTTACTCCAATTATTTTAAAACTGTAGTTACTATAGTTACTTTGTAGATTTAGTCTTAACAAAACATACATTAACCACTTCAGCCACTTTTTTCAAAAGATTTTTGATAACTTGTGAAATGGGACATTGCATGAGTACTTACATTTGGTACTATAAGTATATTCTGATGCCAATACTTTTGTGCTTTACTCAAGTAAATTTGGAATGCCATGCCAGACTTGTACTTGTAACATTACATTACTGATACCTTTACAAGTAAAAATGTGAGTACTTCTTCAATCACTGTCAACAAACAACCGGGCAAATTATAGAGAAGAAAGAAACAAAGAAAACTTAGTTAGTTACTATGGTAACCAGGTAAACAACAAACCTAGCATATGTAAACACATTGCTACCTACAGTAAATATATAATAACAAATGGGCACAATGTGAATTCGGTTTTGCATGGCAAAGCATAATCAGAAGAGAACATGCTAGGGTTGTGGCCGTGTATTCACTCTGAGTGAGCCCTACAAAGCCAATAACAAACAAAGAAACGTGCCATTTTTTATTTCTTTTTGCATTTCTGAATATTACACATAAATATTGGAAATGGATCAATTGGAAAATAGATCAGCATGTCATGTTGTATAAAGAGTAGTGCATCGTCCACAAACTGAAAATACCTGAGATCACTGCAAACAGCTGCTAGTTGCTGATTAATCCCTCAAGACATATTCAGAGCTCCGCAGCTGAATATGTCGGCAACTCCCATTACAACGTGTAGTTTGTTGTTAGTGGAATGAAAACAAAGGAGCACCACTGGAAGAGGAGGGCAGAAGGAGAGTAAACATCCTGTCTCTAGTCTCTACACGGAGAATTGGGCGGTGCCCCCAGAGGCAATTCTTTTTGCCGATGGGTTCCTTCCTAGATTGGTTGTCCTTCGACAAGATTGTTCGGGCATGTCTTTCAAGGCAAGATACGCAAGCAGATCTACGCGGCTGTGAGCTTGTAGATTGGCTATTATCAGCAGGACACCATTGTACAAAAGTAATAAATCTGACTTAAAAATGGTTAACCACTTAATTTAAACTCCATACGTTGTTAAGCAGAGTCCCTCGGGGCTCTAGTGTCTCTTCTGTTTTCGCCCTACATTAAACATCTTCGCTGAAAATAGAAGATCTGCAAGCTCACTGTGTAATTTATCACATGATATTTAATATCATATTTTGATATTTTGATTTCTTCAGTTGATGTTTTGTACTCTTACAGTACTATTTACATTATTATTTTACTAAACTTTAACACTTATTAATGGAATTTTTATTTATTCCTAGATCAGTGGTTCTCAAACCTTTTAATTTCAAGGACCACATAACTCTGAGAGTACACAAATGGAACCAACTGCACCCGTGAGGGTCCATTTGGTTCTATTCGTACACAGACCAGAGTTATACAAACCTGTAAGTTTGATCACCAAATGTAATTGTAATTGTAACATTTTTAGTAAATTATTGTTAAGCCTCGCTGCCTATAGGGCTGCCCTAGGCTAGGGCCTCTGGTAGTTAAGGCCCGGGCCTTAACTACTAAGTATAGAAATACTAGTGGAAGAAGTGCAAGTATAGCCTGAACAAACAGGCCATGGATGTTGTGCTCATGTGAACATAATGTTGCCTCTCACTGCTCCATGTCGTTCTCGTTCTGCAGAGTTTTCATGGCCAGGCCCCAAAGCGTCACGCTGGAGATGAACTGGCCATCCCCGGCCCTGTAGGAGCCACCGCTGGCCCTACTGGTGGTCGCCGTGAGGGACACGCAGTGGCTGTCCGCCGGAAGGAGGTAAGGCCTCGCCATCTCCACCGCCATCACCCCGCCCTCCACGTAGTGACCATACGCCGCCTCCTGAGCTAGATGGGGCTTGGTGGGCTTCAGGCCAGGCTCCGAGGCCGCGCCGGGGTTGGGACACTTCTCCTGGTGGACGGAGGACAGAAGATGCTGGGGCACCAGCGAGCGTAGCTCCGGGAGGGAGCTGGAGGTAGACGCCGGGCCGAGGAGCGCGCTAGGAGGAGGTGGAGTGTCTTTGTGCTTTGGCTGCGCTAGAGGGGGAGACGAGGGGGGCTTCTGAGGCAACACGGCGGGGAAAGACTGCTCACCAGAGGCCGCAGGAGGAGGCCTGCCGACGGGAGGCTTGGAGAAAGAAGGTGCCCCGTCTGAGCCGCTGGACTGCTCAGAGCTGGCATCTGGAGCGCCCCTGCAGTTGGTGCTGCTGTGCCGCCTCAGCAGGGCGCAGCGGGTGAAGCTCTTCCCACAGGCGTTGCAGAGGTAGGGTCTCTCGCCGGTGTGTGAACGCACGTGACGCCGCAGGTCCCCCGTGTCCATGAAGCACTTCCCTAAACACAGTGACAACACACAGAGGTCATTGCGATACCGTTTGACGATATGGTACCGATGAGTACATTGAGTAACAAACGATAAAACGGTTTTCCATCATCAAAAAAAAAAAAAAAAAAAATATTTAACAATATAATAACTGCGATTATCATTTTAGCCATAATTGTGTTAGTGTAGCCTTACTATAAAGCACTGGTTCTCAACCTGTGGGCCGTGAGTGAGGATATTGCAAGTGAATCTAAAACACTAAGATTTGTTTTTAATATAACATTAATAAAAATGTAAAAAAGAAAATATGACACAGTATTTTGTCTTGAGCTTGAAAAGATGTGTGTTTCCTTCCAAATTTGCAACACGATAAATAGAAACCTAAAGTATACTACGTTAGTTCCATTGATTCAAGCCGGCTGCCAGTGGTCAGACATGGTAGCAGACATGCATGCTTAAAAAATTGTGAATATTTGTGACCAATCTTCAAATATACATATTCTTTTGAAAGTGAACATTTTTAACTCAAATCTTTGCTTCTGGTCCCTGGAAAAAAAAAATTGATGGGGGTCCGCGGCCAAATACGTATAATTCTGCGTTGTCCATGAAAAGGTTTGATCAGCTACATACGACTTTCAGTAAAACCGTTAGGATTTAGAAGTCATTTGACCCATTCAGGTCTGAATGGGTTTTAATTTGTCTGTATTGCATTAACCAGTGTTGCACGAGTGGACTCATATCACTCTGAATCATAATCTGAACTGCCTTTCCAAACAAGTAACGGTAAGTAAGTAAAGAGACAGTTCTCCTCCCTACCACAGGTATCACAACGGTGTGTTTTCTCCCCAGTGTGACGAGCCTTGTGCTTCAGTAACTTCTTCTCCATGTTGAAGGACTTTCCACACTGGTCACAAGTGCACGTCTGGTCTGCCGTGTGAGTTTTCTTGTGCTCCTTCAGATTGCTGAAATTGCTGAAACCTGAGCACACACACATCACAAGCATTCTGAGTGGATCAACACAGGACTAAATGTGTTCCTTTTTCTTCTCAATGCTTTTTATTTTCCATCCGTAACAACCAAGAGCTTATACTTTTCAGCAGGGGTGCCCAAAAGGTAGATCGTGATCTACCAGTAGATCACAAAGGCTGTGCAGGTAGATCACCACATGGCCGTAAAAATGTAATAAAAAAAAAAGGAAAAAAGCATCTGCTATTGAATTAAGGTGTCTGCAATGAATGACATCAAATTGGGCCTGTCAGCTCAAACCCACAATGCAATACTTTGTTTTCAAGAGTGTTGCTGTGCACAAACGTCAGTAGCATTACAAAGTTATACAAAACAAAACACTGACAGTACCAATTCCATTTTCCCTCCCTCTATTTCCCATTCCGAGTGTGTTTGTCAGGTACATTTTCAATATTTTTTTGGGATGGGTAGATCTTGTTGAGCTGGTCATTTTGAAAGTAGCTCTTCAGATACATGTGTCTTGAGATAATCAAGCATTATTATTAGTTTTGGAGAGTTACAACACTTAAAAGGAAGGACGACTGCTAGGCAATCACTCCAGGTCATATTAATATTATTATATATATATATTTTTTTTAGGTCAGGTCTTAATCATTTGTGGTCAACAACTCTTTATTACAGGTCTGCGCTCCCTCCTGTGCCAGTGGCTTGGAGCAGCTACCTACCTCTTCCACATATGTCACACAGGTGTGGTTTCTGTCCGGTGTGGACCACGATGTGACGCTGAACATCCCCTGCTGCCGCAAAGCTGGAGATCAAAGACATTTGAGTAGAGTAGCCAACAACAAATTTAGAGAACACGGAAGACTTATATTACAACGCAAAACAGTTTACCTTTTCCCACATAGCTCACAGATGTATGGTTTATCTCCAGAGTGTCGCCGCAAATGTGTCTGTAGATTACCCGCCTGTCGAAACAACAGAGCCACATCAAATTCATCAGCGCCAGCTTCAGTAGAATAATCACATAACACATGAGAAGTCTTTTTGATTACTGATGCCTGATTAATACTTGGTTGTTCTCCAGTGTTGTGCATCAGAGTAGTAGCAGATCTACAAGCTCACAACACAGCGTGAGGCGACGCGCTGTGAGCTTGCAGTACTGCAATCTTTGGATGCGTAACACACTGTGTGCCATCAAGCATAAAATGGGCATTTTCTGAATTGAACACTAGACCGTACCTGCGAAAAGTTTTTCCCGCACACATTACACTGAAACGGCTTCTCACCTAACAAAAAAGGAGCGCAGAATTTTCTCTATTAAAAAACAAACATATTATATTCATATGAAAGCATTGAATGTATACATTTGAACAGTGGTTTTCAACCTGTGGGTGGGGACCTTTGGGGCTCCCCAGTTCAAATATGATTATTTTGGGAGGTCCTCAGTTCAAATATGATTATTTTGGGAGGTCCTCAGTTCAAATATGATTATTTTTGGGGCTCCCCAGTTCAAATATGATTATTTTTGGGGCTCCCCAGTTCAAATATGATTATTTTTTATTATTAAGGTTGAGAACCACTGCTTTATGATGATGAAAAGTTGAGTGAAATTCACCGGTATGCATGCGCTTGTGCAGCATTAGGTTGCTTGGGTGTTTGAAGATCTTTCCGCACACTTCACAGCAATACTGCTTTTGCCCTTGTGTCTGCTGCAGTGGTGGGCTACTGCCAGACACGGACACCATCTTAGGGGCTTGTTCCTCTTGAGCCACAGGCGGGGGGCTGGTGGGAATAGTTGCATATCTGGGTAGTTGGGTATCATCAGGTGCCGTTTCGGGAGGAACCTGGTCTCTGCTCTCTGCGAGGCAGTCGGTGGCAGGAGCTTCTTGAGGTTCGTCTCTGCTCTCTGAGAGGCAGCAGTCGTCAGCTGGAGCTTCTGGAAGTTCGTGTTGTACTGGGGACGTTTGTTCTCGGGGGTAGGGCTGTCACGATTACAAAGTTCACGTTGACGATTAGTCATCTTAACACAAATAATTGTGATTAACGATTTACGGTAATTGTGTTTTTGGCATTGGAACGTGTGAATAAAAACGTACATTTCTGTTTGCCCTTTTAGGCTTGTAAATCAAACATTGCGGGGGCAGATATGACAAATAATTTAAATATACAAAGACAGTACTGGCATTAATTGTATACTTTAAAAATATATAGCAGAAATAGCTGATCTGCATTTTATGCTATTTTTGGAAAAAGTTTGAAAATATATGAACATTGATATTGCAATTGTGAATATCTCAAATAATTGATTATTTAATAAGTGTGACAGGCCTACTTGGGGACACTCTTTGGGACCAGCGAGGACTGGCTCGATGATTGGCTCGGCACACATCTCCTCCAAGGTCTTCTGGGAGCGTAGGTAGTTGTACTTTTTCAAATACACCGTCTTCTTTGGGCGCATGGGGGACCTATTGAGGCTGGAGTCTGCCGTGTCGGCATTGGGAGCGGTCAAAGTTTCCTCCGGCGGCGGTAACGAGGGGCCGGAGGTCTTTTCAACTGGCGTAGAGATGTAGGGTGGGTTTGGCTGACCAGTGCTTCCTGTACAAGCAGTAGGGTGGCTGTGTTGTGCTTGGCTCCCCACCACGGACTGATACTGTTGCTCGTCCACCATGACCAAAGGACTCGGGCCTTGGTTTGAGGCCGCGTTGCTGGTCTCCACCGCGCTCTGTTTGAAGTACTGCTTGCTGTAGAAGTTCCGCAGCTTGTAGCTGTGGGCGAGCTGCTTGTCGACGATGTCACAGTTTGCGCCGCTGTGAGCCACCGAGGCGGACAGCTTCTTGGCGTGGTCCAGGTCAGCGTTGAAGCTTGGCCTCGGGGCTTCGGATGAAGAAGGGCAGTGGAGGTCCATGTCGTGAGGAAGACTACCGCTGTCCAGGAGGCACTCGTGCTCTGAGGTCAGGGCGCCCGACAGGGAGAAAGACGTTGTGTCCGCCGGTGGCGGACAGGGTTTGAGAAAGGCATTGCACATGTTCTGGATGTTGGGGACCTGTAAGCACTGCGCGATGTCCAGGAGCGCTTGTACGTTGTCTTGGTTGACGTCCAGGTGGGACGTGTACATGTAATCCAGTACTTGGCCGATCCCGCCGACATCCTGAATAACCAAGTTGAACACTTCGTTCTTCTGACTGGGAGAGTTCTGGAACAAGGACCTACGAAGCAAAACCGATAGCGTTACATTATGTTTTTTATTATACATACTGTAGATTTGTGGGAAAATATACTTTTAGTATTTTAATCCATGACAACTTTAGTTACTATCGGTACTTACTTCGTAGATTTTGATTATTATTACAAAACATATATTAACCACTTTGGCTCTATTATATACGTTGGCTATTTGAAAATATCCGATCCACAAGCCCTCAACACATTGCAAAGCGACGCGTTGTGGGCTTGTAGATCTGCTATTTTCAATGGCTTTTATACATTTGGAATATTGAGTTTATAATGTGTATTTTTACTTCTGGTACATAAGTATATTTTGATGACAATACTTTTGTACTTTTACTCAAGTAGTAGTCGTTTTTAATACCGGAAAAAAATAGTACTTCTTCCAAAGTTCCACCACTGCCGTACTTATATACATTATACAGTATAGCACAGTGTTTCCCCTAGCCAGAAGCTGATAGTGTGGAGGAGAGCTTTCACGCATGCACGCTCGTGTAAATAATTATGTGATGTCTTTGCTTTTTTCGGTCTTTTGTGGTTATTTGCCTTTTTTTGGCCTATTCGCAGCCGCCTACTAAAAATCATACTGTGGAGGCTGGTCATGATTGTATGTGTGTGTGTGTGGGGGGGACGCATACTCCAGTATTTAGGTGATAACCTAACCGGCACAGTGGTTAGTAAAAACAGAGAGATGTGCTGGGGTGAACGGTGAGTCGCTTATCACCGCGGCTCAGTGACGATGTCACGTCATGTTGTAGTTTTCCCAACCACCGCGGCGAGTAGGTTATCACCTAAAGACTGGAGCCTTAACGCACCTGAAATAGCTGCTGAAAGCAGCCAGGACGTTCTTGTGGGCTTTGAAGCAGACCCCTTTGACCACCAGCATGCAGTCACACAGCAGGCCCTGGATCCTCTGCTCCTGCAACTGCTGCAGAAGGTAGGAGCTGTGGCTGGACAATGCCTCCATGGTCGCTCACATCACATTACTGCAGCCACCACCAGGCAACCAGCAACTACAAGGAAATGATACATCACATTACTGCAGCCACCACCAGGCAACCAGCAACTACAAGGAAATGATACATCACATTACTGCAGCCACCACCAGACAAGGCAACCAGCAACTACAAGGAAATGATACATCACATTACTGCAGCCACCACCAGGCAACCAGCAACTACAAGGAAATGATACATCACATTACTGCAGCCACCACCAGACAAGGCAACCAGCAACTAAAAGGACATGATACATGCAGCAAACTGTCAACCAGACAGACTTCCGAGCTCTTGTAGAGCAACTACACGAGCCTCCACAAGTGGTAACTGTATTGTTCCCAGGTGTAACAAGTCATTCAGACAGTCTGCCTTCTCAGTAAAGGGGGCAAACCTTTGGAACGTTAAATCCTCAGACCTTGTATTGAACTGTACTTTCCTGTGCTTTTACTGCAAACTGTTAATAAAGTATTCAATCAATCAAGCAAAACAGCATTTAAAATTAAGACACCACTGATTTAGGGGAGCACAGCGAACCATGTGCGCTCATCAGGACATAATGATAACCAGACATTCTTCTCAATCAATAAATCAATCAATTCTTATATTCTATTGCTAGTTCGGACCCATTCTCTAATACTCGTTAATCCTATGAAAATGACTGAAATCAGTCATGATGACTGATAACTTTAATCCATACACATGTCAGAAATAAATACACCAGGCAGTATGGATTTTGATATTCACATTGATTGATTGATATATTTATTAACAGTCTGCAGAATGGGTACATTTCACATGAAAGCACAACTCAATACAAAGACTGTTACTGTGGACGACACACTGATAAACTGATAAACACTTGTTTACAACAGGGTCCACCTTTTTCAATTCATCAGAACATAAGATATGCAAATATAAAAATCGATAAAATACGTATGATAGACAGTCCAACCATGCCAAAAAGTGTGCAGCAAAAAGCTACACTAATGTAGCAGCCAGGACATGTTTACATCTTACATTAGTCTATGGTGTTTACATCGAGCTATTACACATTCTAAACCAAAGGCCACGCAATAAAAAATATATACAGCGATGATCGATAAAAAATATATGCACATCAAACAAGGTATTTGCACAAAAAACACTTAAACGATAGATATCTGACCTTTTATTTGGATGATCGGCTTTTCGAATAAACAACAAATTAATGACCTCACTTCCTGGTGCAGCGACCAAAACATGCAACACCAACAATATTATTAAACTGACATAACATACCGTAATATGCCTTAAAAATAAAAATACAAGAATGCAAAGGACGAATGAATACAAAAATTAACAGTGCCATAAACAATTTAAATAATCGCAGTTTAGGCTAATCATTGAATGGGGAAACCCATAGTGGTCGGAACTCACGTTTATAGCGTTGCTGTTTCCGCACGGAACCGAAATCACGCAGCTACCATGTCTCGTGTGTTTTGAAAAGTTGCGCATGGAGGCAGTGAGTGAGCTGTGGGACTCATTTATCAACACAAACACAACCACCGTTTGGATTTTAAAACAACTAATCGTTTACTAATTGCGGTTTTCTCGGCAGCTTTGACGCCACAAATCAACTGCTAACTGTGGCTAAAACAACGCGGGCGGCTGTGTTTGAACAACACATGGACTCTCTCAGGGCAGGAAGTTGATGTTGTGTGGTGTTTACTTTGGATATGTCTGTAGTCTTATGAGACCCAGTTTATTTTGAGCACGGTATTATTCACGGTCTAGTAAATACAGATATATATAATAGTGTTGAATCAGTTCCAACATGGTGGTCTTCACGTGCAACGCGTGTGGAGAGTCCCTGAAGAAAGCCCAGGTGGAGAAGCATGTGAACATGTGTCGGGGTTGCCAGGTCCTGTCCTGCATGGACTGCGGGAAAGACTTCCGGTACATTTTAAGTTTTACATGATGTTACTGTGTTATTATTCTTGCATTGTTTTTGACGTGAAATGAAATGAAATCTATATTTACCCAGGGTATCTGGGCTAAGCTCAAGAACTTGTTTCCAGCCAGGCCCTGCTCATAGAACACATTTCATCGTAGTGGTTGATGCCTTGTTCAAGGGCATTTCAGCGGTGGTAATTTTAACGTGTCGGACGGCTGATTCGAACTGGGAACCTTCCGGTATCTAGACCGCGCCGCTTGCCTTGAACCCATGTTGTTTCTTACAAAATAGGGGAGATGACTACAGGAATCATGTCAAATGTATCAGTGAAGATCAGAAGTATGGAGGTAAAGGCTACGCGGCCAAGGCTAACAAAGGAGAAGTGAAGCAGCAGCAATGGATCGAGGTGTGTGTGTGTGTGTGTGTGTGTGTGTGTGAGAAAATTCTTTATCTGCCCTGAAATCCTCAATGTTATGCTAACATGAGTGCCAAGTAAAAATGGAACCAAATCAACCCATTTGTCTCAGAGGATAACACTGAGGATTCTCTGTGATTAATCACCTTTCCCTCCCACAACTGTGTGTTATTTTTATGTATAAACAATTCATTTTATAGCTGGTGAACCAGGAACAGTGGTGGAAAGTACCACATGTTTTGACTGATTTGCTAATGATTGCAGTTCATGACAATGAAAAAGACTGACCTAAAACCGATCAAAGTATGTTTTGACCTGATAGCTAAAATGATTAGGCAACATTAACAGTCCAGAGATGCTTATAATTGTGTATGTCGGGAATGTGCGTCGCACTGATTAACTGGCTCTTCCTTGACAGAGGATCCAAAGTGCCATAAACACACCGGGAATCAGTGCTAAGCTGAAAGACATCCTCAACCAGGTCAGCTCGTATGATAACGTCCCACGAAAGAAGCTCAAGTTTCAGGTCCGTATTTACTTGGAAGTCTTTCATTTGTGATTTGTTTGTAGCAGGGGTATCAACCCCCCTAGGGGGACCTCAGAGTTGGGGCCGCCAAATCTTTTGTGTTAACCACTTGAACCCCAGCGTCAATATTCTGAGGAGGACTTATGCAAAACTTTAGCCCCCCCAAACATAGCAGCACGAGGCGTTAAGAGCTTGTAGATCAGCTATTTTTTGGCAAAGAGGTTTGGTGTAGAGTGGGGGGAAAAACAGAGTAAGTAAAAGGTCAAGTTTACTAAGCATTTACGGTTTACGTGGTTAAATGTTTGAAAATACACATTAACACCGCTGACAGTGCTGTCAAACAAGTCTATGAAGCTATCTACAGCAGAGGTTCCCAACCACTGGTACCGTACTAGTACCACTGGTGGTACTTGAGCCCCCCTCTGGTACACGAGGAGTCGCCCAAAAAAGGAGAAAAAAGTCAAAAGTGGAATGAAATATTTATATTACTACAGGTAGTTCTTCTGACCAAGCAATTGGTTGAAATAGGCTATCCAGCCATGCTGAAATGCGCATGACAGCACACCTAGCTGTTAATAGAAGATTTGAGAACGGATTAATCACATTAGAAATATCATCAGTTGTGCTGATTAGTGATTAGACAGAGTTTTGTCAGAGCAGCAGCATTATTGCCTTAGGAATGGAACACACAGTCCTGTATTTTAACTAACTAAATCAATAAATAATACATGTTATTTATTATGGTGGTACATACAAATATTTTCTTAGGTGGTACTTCCTGCTTCATCTCTCTCAGCTAAGGGTTCCTTGGCCTGAAGACCCCTCACTCAGGACAGCACTGCTACAGTCTTGGTGACATGTAATGATACTTTTTTTCCACTCCCATTCCCACACAACTTTTCTCCAGAACTGGATGAAGAACAGTCTGAAGATACTGGATCGAAAACTACACGACCAAGTATGGGATATCTTCTCAGCAGCCATCAGCAATGTAAGCTACCCCTTCTCTTTATCATTGTGTCAATATTGTGTTTGCGTGTTATAAAATATTTTTGACTGAAACCTGAAGTACTGTCCAGTCTGATCTGACAAGTCACAGCGTCCTTTAATCTAGGGCTGGGCAATATGACTTCATACAAAATCACAATTATTTAAAACTTTTGCCTCAATTATGATTAATGAACGAGAAAATATAGTAGTGAACCTACATGAACGAGATTAAGTCGGTTGTTTCTTCTAGATATCAGTTTCGATATATTTTCAGTTAAATTGCCCAGCCCTACTTGATCATTTTTATACATAACCCATAGAGATGCATAATTTAATTGGTATCCTATCGAAATCTTATCGATTCTGTCTCAAAATAATTCTGATTATTTATTTTCATATATTGATCACACAATAATAATGTGACCGTCAATGGCTTTGTACTCAGAGCAGCCAGTGTGCCCGTCTGTCTCTTTAAGGCCGTCAGATGTTAGTGGGGAAGGGGGGCTTACCATCTACTGTACTTTCACCAGCAAGGAGTTCAATATAAATATAATAATGTAATAAATATATCGGAATCGGTCGATATGAGCCTGCAAATAATCAGAGATTGGATATCGGTCATAATTTCAACATATGTTTTTCGGAATACTGATAGGATTCAGAATCGGCCTCAGGACTTAACAGGTTGTCAACAGCTTGATTATTATTATTCCAACAGGCTCCAGAAGCCCCCAAGCCGTGTGAAACGACGCAGGCACCTGCTGAAGCCCCGGACCAGACCAATGGAAGCCAGCAGCAGAACGGCACGGCAGAAGAGCCGGCTGCTGCCAAGAAGAAGCTGAACAAGCGGGAACGCAAGGAGGCACGTCAGATGAAGGGCGGCAAAAAGACCAAGAACAGAGCTGGGAACGGCACAGCGGAGGAGGAGGAGATGGAGGAAGGAGAGCAGACATGTGCAAAAAAAAGCAAGAGGAAGAGAAGCTGTGAGGAGGACGAGGAGGAGCTCAACGGACACTCCGCTGAAGAGGAGACGTCTGCAAAGAAGAGGAAGAAAAGCAAGAAGGAGGTGGAGCAAGGTTCGTGCACCAATACTTACTGTAGATGTGTAATACTGGTGTTGTGCAGTAAATCTGATTTTATATATTCAATCCCGGCATGTTTTATTCATGTCCGTATCTCAATCTCACAACCGAGAGAGGTAAATGAAAGCATGTCCAAAACTACAATACAGATGGTGATGCATGTTATCGGACACCAGAGTCTAAAATGTTCAATGGAAGAGGAGGGGAAATAAGTTACAACCTCCAACCCCTGCAGATGTGCTAGTTTGTTTTACTAACATTCTCTACCATTTAGATTGGAATAACATTTTATTAATTTAAACTTCAAACATAGATAAATATCCCACTTCATCAACCCCACTTAATTTTAGTGGCAAGAAGGGATCTGGTTCAAAGTAAAAATGTAATGAAGAGTATGTATGCTATGGAACACGGCCATAGCTGAATGATTATTGGGCCCGCCTGTCGAGCAGAATGTCCCAGGTTTGATAACTGGCCCCAGTAATTATGTCAAGTTGTCCCTGAGTCACTTTCACTTACCCCTATTGCTCCCACCTGCGCTGAAATGGGTCTTAATAATAATGTCATTATTATTATTATCATACACACTCATAGCCCCGTGTACGTATGTGCAAGAAAAAACAAATCAATTCACCGATGGCTGGCCTGTTTCTTCTTTACTGGTTTCATATGCTCCCTACTTTTGTTTTTCTTTGACTGAAAATCCTCATTCCTGTTTCTTCCAGTTGACCAAAGTGCTGAGGAAGAAGCCGAGGTTGCAGAGGAACAAACCGCCCCTAAAGGTACTACAGACCTCATGCACACCACCTTTTCATTGGATGGGTTTAGGTCAGTACTTCTCAAACCTTTTAAAGATCTGCATAACAAAGTGTACAAATGGAACCAAATTAATTTGGGCGAGTCAATTTGGTTCCATTTGTACACTCAAGAGTTACAGACCTGTAAGGGTTCATTTGGAACCCCCTTAATAAACCCCCGGGGGTCCCTGGACACCACTTTGAGGACCACTAGTTTAGAGGATAAATTAAAAACGAAGGTATTTGACTATAAAACCACAAGGGGGCAGTGTTGTCTCTTTCGCCTGGTGTCAATTGGTGTGGTCTTTATCAGCGGTTGATTCTTTTTTATGTCTTGACATGCAGGCAAATTCAACTGGAAGGGAACAATCAAGGCAGTCCTGAGGCAAGCACCTGATGAAGGACTCTCAGTGAAGAAAGTCAGGAAGAAGGTAAGGCTTTCTGGTTGAACTACGTACTAATTAGATCAAGAACCAACAATGTAACTTACACAAGTACAAGCAACGAAATGTTGTTGGGACTAGACAATATAAGTAATATAATAATTTAAAAATATATACAGTATACAGTGAGAAACAAATATGTGGCTCAAATCTTTGAATAAATATATTCTTTCAGAGCGAACGTTTTTAACTCATATTTGCATCTGGGGGTCCCTGGAACACTGGGGGTCCATGACATGAAATAGTTTGAGAACCACTGACATGGAAACAGGTTTTTCAGAAAACTGGATTTAGAAGCCTTTATTTTAATCGGCCTCAGGTCTAAATGGGTTAAGGCATCTCGGGCGTTTCCCCATTTGGCTTCATCACAAACAGTTCATTGCTAGGGTGATGTTTGTCTTTCATAATCCTTGTTGCCCTGCTCAAGCGCCTGCTCTGGTAAATGTCCTGCAGAGACATGGGAGTGCTCCCTGTGGTGCGCTCACTTCACCACCACCTTCCGCAGTGGTCTTAAGTCCTGTGAAGAGCTCTGTGCATAGCAAATGGCCCAATATTATATATATATGTAATGTTTTGGGTTGTTAATACAGAAAGTATTACAGAAAGTAAAAGATGAGTGTCAGCCATGCCATTTTAGCTATTTTTGACAGGGGCGGGGGCATTCCAACAAGTGGAAGATCACAGGATTCTATTGAATGAGACAGGGGAGATGACAAACTGACATATGGCAGCCCCCTAGTAGTCAGTTGTTCGTTCAGACACACAGAAAACAACTACTGTGGCCAGATGTAACTTCCTGCGACTATAGTAAATAATAATAAAGAAATCTCCGTTAAAAAATGTTTAAAAAAATACTTATTTAACCACTTGTTCGAATGCCCCCACCCCTGTCAAAAATAGCTAATGAAAATAACATTCATCTTTTACTTTCTCTAATAACCTTGGTTGAAAAAAAACCAAGTTGTCCTTCAAATGTTGGAATAAAAACGTTCCTATCACACAAAGATGGGGAAAATAGTAACTCTCTGAGAACCCCCTAGGGGTCCCAGACCCCCTGTTGCAGACCCATGGGATTATTCAAATGAATTTCTATGATGTCGTGTTTTGATCGCTAGTTTATTTGCTTTTAGTGCATTTCATTGCTTACCCTTGCCTTGATTAATGTGCACTGTTGCTGGTAAACAAATTAACCCATTAATTGTAATTGTAAACTACTGAAAAGACCATAGGATGCAATAATGCATGCTTGGCAGTCAAGCATTGGATTTGATGTGACATAATATGACGTGCTTGGCAGTGAATTAATAAAAGCATTGTTATGTAAACATGATGGAGTACATTAAGCCATGTTTTGATGTTGGGCCACTCTCTTACTAAAACACTGTGCACTCTGTGTTCCTCTTTCCCAGGTTTTGGCAGCTTACTACTCATTCATTGGTGAACGAAACTTCAAATCAGAGGAGGACCTGCTGGCACTTTTCAACAAAAAGATCAATGGCAATCCTAAATTTAAGGTTCTAAAAGACAAAGTCAGACTTGTAAAGTAGACTTTCTATCTCACTTCACACTTCACAAATGCCATATTGTGCCGAGGCTAGAGTTATTTCCCCCCTTTGTCGTGATCTTTTCCATGTTCACGATGACAAGTTCTTTCCCATGTGTATAATAGTCCCTGTCACTGCCAACCCCTACTGCTTGTTCAGGAGAGTGTGTGTAGACAATCTCGGAATCTTGGAATAGCTATCTGCTTCTTTTTAACTGGGAGGGTGTAAGGCGCACGCAGCAACATGCTATCCCCCCAGTTCCTTTCACTGCTGAACAGACCAACTTGTAGGGGTTGAGAGTGTGGCGACGGACCGTCATCCACTGCTGGCTTCCCACACAGCCCATAGTGTCCTTCGAGCGCCCGACCAAATCCAGTCTCCACAGCGGTGGGACAAGGCCTAGATTTTAATGTAAAGCAAAAAGCCCTCTTGTCATATGCATGTGTATAATCTTCTTACTAATGTTTTTTGATGACATTATGTTGATTATTAAATAATCTCCCCAAATTGTGTCTTGTATGTTATGTTATATTTTGAAACGGTTACTGAAAGCAAGGATTTTACAAAGGTTCTTTCTTTGAATACAATGAACAAACATTTTCAGAGGCCAAGAATAGACAATACAAACTTTAATAGTTGAACTAATATCCGTATACATGTTTTTAATCAATGTTGCCCACATTGGAATAATAATTTCTAATGTTTCAATTACAGCTGATGGCTGCAAAATGTTCTGCATTAGTTGCAGAAGATGTTTGGTAAATTGTGAAAGGGGGCTAAATTTGTCATGGGAACACAGTACACAGCCTCAAAACCCCTTTTGACCTATGAATATATTTTGTGCTGCAATGCTTGTCTGTCATACACTGGAGTTGGCTCTGTACTGGACCACTTTTTGTGAGCTTTGGTGCAAGTGGTTAACAACAGTGGCATTTTAAGAGCTTTAAGGATATTTTTTATGATAGCGATCATTAATCGCTATTATTTTGGCCACAATAGTAGTGATACGTCCCTTAGCACTGATTGCAGTGGACCGCATCCGCGTGCACAAATTGCAGTAGGATGTGTCACATTATGTGGATAATATGCCAATTGTGGGTGGACAGTGGTTCTCTTTCACATTCCAAGCCCCACAGTGAGGCTGGGAAACGGCACCTTATCTGTGGGATTGGATGTTGGATACGGGGGGAAGGGACGGGGGAGAGGTGCACCTGAGGTGAATTTGACTCTCACGCGGGACGGGGCTAATGCACATTCCTCGGCACCCTGAACGGGGCTCACTTGGCCGGGGACACAGAAGCGCCATAGAAGCAGGAACGTTTTGGTGTCAGCCTCGGGTGAAGTTTTAATGCTGTCTAATTTTTCCTACCGCTAGAATGAGCAGCCTCTTTGCCCAACAACACACAAGACACGGTCATACACATACACACGCACGTCGCACACACACACGCACACGGAGTAACGGGGAGGAAATCTGCTCCAGCTTTATGAAGCTCTGCTAATCCCAGATGGTTTAACACTGATCCTCATTCATCACACACTGCTTACCTGTAATTGTATATGGCATACTTTTGGTATTAGTGTAGCTGTTTAGTCAGGTTTGCTAGTATTAAAATTGTGTTTTTTGGCCCCACAGAAGCCCTCAAGATTACTCTATGCTTTGTTTGTGTCCATGTCCAGACCCCACAGTTTCCTAACAAAAACATATGGTAGCACGGATCGTACCTTTGACCACAATAGCAGGCAATTGGTCGTTGCATGTTGAGACGAGAGGTTAGAAGTGTGTGCGCACCCAATATACTGTATTATCTACTGTCTTAACAGCTCATTTAACGTGCAGCTATGCATACTTTATCCTCCTTGTCATGTTGATTGTGCTTCCATGGTTAAGGGGAACACATTTCTATTCCTACTAGTATGCATGAGTAACAGACTTATTAGCTAGCTGCTGCAATAAATGGTAGCATGTCAGTTAAAGTCTAATGTAGAGTTCAATGTATAGCTATTATACAGAAACTACAAGTCATGAATAAAGAGCAAATCAATTTTTTTTGATTATAAGTCAGGTCAAATAGTAATAAAAAATCACACCTGTGTGAAGAGAGTAGTGCAACTCCGTGTGGGGGTCCCTGGGGGGGGGGGGGGGGGGGGGGGTTCCAGACCCAGGGTGCCGGCCCGATTCCGGCGAGCCGCCCCGTGTCCGAAACGGTTGAGAAATGACAGTTACAGTGTGGGGGTCCCTCTACTGTACTGTACTGTCACTGTACTGTACTGGCACACCCGAAATCACCATATATACAGTTAATATGTGCGTTTGTGTTTGTGTGTTAGGTTGCGCACAGGTGGTGAAAAACAACCATGCTGTTTTTGTGCTCCGACGCACCCAGCTACCCAGCCACACACACAGCTCCGTAAGGGAGTGGTTGCACCACTCAAAAAGAAGTAGTCTAGGAAGGACACACGTCACAAATAATACATTGAGAGTGAGAGAATTGGAAAATGAATCAATAAACCCCCTGATCACGAATAGCACACGATATATTATCAGCTAATATACGCAGACATATCGGCTGTTTGATTTGCAAATATTTTCCTATGTTGTGTGCAGAATATAAAAGTCAAAGTAGTAGAAACAAATTATTGGGCACGATGATCCATTTTTCTACTTTTCCATGACCTGTCTGCCTCCAATGTAGCATGGGCAAAACCACTACGGTTTCTGTGGTGTCAAGTTATTGCCAACAGTTGCATATTGTACAGTTCAAAATAAGACACTACTAACCCATTAAGACCTGAGGACGATTCTACAAATGCCTTCTAAATCCTAACAGTTTTCTGAAAAACATATGTTGCTATATCAGTGGTATCAAACTTTTCCATGTCAAGGACCCCAAAATTATATATAGGCCTATTTGGCCACCGACCCCCATCTCACAAATATTTTGTTCAAAGATTTGTGCACACAAACAGAGGAAAGATCCTTGCAATGTGATTCTTGCCTTTTTTATTATTATTTCTTTTGTAGTAGTTTATTGCACTAGTTCTCAAAGTGGGGTCTGATGGGTACCCCCAGGGGTCCTTAATAGGGATTCCAGGGGGTCCCCATAAAAAAATAGTTGATTTTGCATAAAATTCAGTTCAACCACTTGAACTTGGCTACATCGACCATTTTCACAAATCTGGTAAGAATCAGATTTTTTTTTTATATTGTTGAAACATGTTAACAACACAACGTTTGTAAGGGGGGGTCCCTTCCCTTTTCCCTTTTCCCTTTTCCACCGCGCTCTGACTTCTCTGGTGCGCTATCCTTTTAGATGAATATCATTAATAACAGTAGCGGCCTACTGGGTTTTTTATTCTCTTTTATTTACAGTATCTAGTTACATCATGTCACAAGAGACAAACGTTACGGCTAACCAGTCTTCATCAGTGGGAATTAAATCCCTGGCATTAAATATTATCAGATAGCAGTCCGCTGCCAAATAGGTCACATATTAATTGAGGGTTCTTGACATAAAAAGGTTTGAGAAACACTGGTTTATAGTAGTACTGTTAGGGGGTCTGATTCAGAAAAAGAGGATAGTCTAAACAGAGATGTACAAGGGAACACAGATGCACAGTATCTGTATTCCCTTGAATGTTTTCCTATTGTCAACATTCATGAGGTACCATTTTTACTTTACTAGAATAATTGTACTATTGTGCTGCAAGTGAAACTTAAAAATGCCAGAATAACCTTTTGTGTGGTAGCCTATACGTTTTAATTTAATGAAGTTAGTAGGTCAATGTTTTAAATTACAGTATTGTTCTAATCCTTGTGTGGTGCAGTTTAACAGTAAGTAGGCTATTGGATGAAAGCCTGATTGAATGTGATTTAACCATGAATAGGCCTATAATAAAGCTGCACCTCAATCATGTTAATTGACTGTTTTCCAAAATGTGAAAAAGTAAAGAATAAAAGTAGGCTATGCTTTGTAAAATTGTCTGAAATAATGGAAAGTATGCACAGTACATAATTATTAGACCTACATTTTCCCTTCAACTTCTTGTTTATGAGCATCATCATAGAGACTGTATATAGGCCTATCTATCCACAGATTTTGTAGCAATTGTTGGAATATTATGACTGTCAAATGTTTATGGCAAGCATGTTCAAATCATACTATACTATTTCAGACCATAGGACGGTGCCCAGACTTCTCAGTCTACTATCCAACCCGCTCCCCCCCCCCAAAAGAACTACAACCGTCGATTGAAATGTGCGTCACTCACGTTATGACACTACAAACGTGACGCAATCAGGAAGTGCCATATCCAAATCCAAACAATCCAGTAGAGATCTGCTCGGAAATCAAAGAAGACAGCTCTTCACGAACGACCATAACATTAAGGAAACATGCTCAACGACAGCCAGCTAGTCAATTTGCGCAACAGATTTCAAAGAGACGCGGAGTTCCTTCTACAAGGAGCACAATGTGACGATGATGGCCGTGGAGAGAAGAGTAAGAGATGTGTTCTAGTAGCTCTAGTGTTCTAGTACACATAGGCCTACCTACATGATATAATGCAATGATAGTTAGCTGCTGGAGTTAGCAACCCAACCATAGTAGCCATAGATAACACTCATAGATAAATAACCAGTGGTGGAAGACGGAAGTACACATGTTGTACTTAAGTAAAAGTACTAGCAATACCACAATGTAGAAATACTCTTTTACAAGTATCAGTATTCTTCAAACTTTACTGCATGAAGCTATACTTAAGTACTAAAAGTACTTGTATGCACACTATAAATAACATTACTATGTCACACGAGTTTTGCTAGCATGTAGGCTAGTATAGTTAGTAGACAATATTTGATGCATGATGCTGACAACAACATTGCATTGTTAAATACACATTATTAATGGCAGTGGTTCTCAAACCTTTTCATGTCAAGAAGGACCCCCAAATGAATTATGCATATTACTTAATTAATGTATATTTGGCTGTGGACCCCTATCTGAAAATATGTTGTACCAGGTTGGACTGTCCACCATACAAGATTTGTGTTACTTGTTAAAATGTTTTCATTTGATCAGCAGCATGCCTATTCTGGAGGCAACATTCGCCAAAATAGCCAATCTACCATCTCAGCTATTTTTAGTCAAGATATTTGGTGTAAAAACATTCAAATTACAAAGCCATCTCAGATTCAGAATCAGTGAGTTTACTTGTACTTAGTCTAGAGCAGTGGTAACCAACCTTTTCAAGCCCAAGAGCCCATTTTATTCCCAATTGTAAGCCATGATCTACCACTAAAATATGCGATTTATAAAATGATTTCTGACAGGCTCAATGCATGTGCACACATCCAGACAAATACTATAGTTTAAGAATAAATTCTGATAGTTATATAATTAATGCCTAAATATTAAGACAAATGTATTAGAAATATACACCATTTATACAATTAACATATTTGTTATTTTGTTTTTAATAAAACAAAACAAAAAGGACATGAAATGAATTGCTTATACAGCACAATATTTAGTTTCTCAGTTCGATGAATATTCACATTTACAGATGTTCAAATGACAAATGCATACATGACCATATATTTGAACAGATATGGTGACAGATACAATACTCTCAGGGTCAGCCCACCTATAATGAGACTGCTGTTGACTGCACATTATCTGTGTTTTGAAATCTGGTTCATAGTTAGTGATTGCCAGTCTGAGGGTGTCATTAAGATGTGAGTCAGATAGTCAGTCATACGAGTTCTAATAATGTTATTATTTTCATTTGTAAAAAGGCCATTTCACATAAGTAAGTGGAGCCAAAGTAGGCATGCAGCTTGAGTGCACACTACACAATCAGGGGATACTTGTCTCTGCTCACAATTGACCTAAAGTCCTGGTCTCTAGCTCTGCCCTGCAGTTGGCAGTAATTTACTAGTTCAGAAATCTCCATTTCATCCGAAGTTTTGTCCTTTTTTTTTCAATGGAATAAGGGCAAGACTCGTCAAACTGAAGTGTACTGTTCTTTGTCTATGTAGAAGTGTCTATTTGTACGTCTCTAAATGTTTTGATGAATTGAACATGGTGGACCCTGTTGTAAACAAGTGTAATGCTTAATTGGGTCGTCCACTCACAGTTAACAGCCTTTGTATTGAGTTTGTGCTTGAAATGTACTGTAATTCTGCAAACTGTTAATACAATTTTCAATCGATCAATCAATCAAAAAGTATTCACATCTTTGAATACGTTTGTATCAATGCTTTAATTTCCTCCTTTTTTAAGGTTAGAAAACAAGCAGTCTGCCGTCACGGCAGACTGCTTGTATTCAGCAATTCTTTAACCATGTCCCATTGTCCCCGTTCGTAAATGGTTTCTTGCAGAGGGATGCATGCTCCCATTCCTGGTGGAAATCATTATTGATTATGATTTTTTCCGCCGGACCCTCCATAGTCAGAGTAGAGTAGTCACTGCTTGCCTGTGTAGGTATAGTAGTGAGTGAGTGGCTGTTTAGCTCTGTGGGTTTTTATACTGTTCTGTTCTGATATGTATGACTATTATGCACAAGTTGTGCATCACAACACAGGGGTTACCGGAGATAGCGGTCAAACAATAGAACAAACGCAGTTGATGGCCCAATACACATCACTGGGGCCATCACTGCAAGCTATTTAATTCGTTCTGTGTATTGGTAGAGATGGCTGGCTGCCTGTCAGTCTGACACCCGCTTACTCCGGGATCTACTTGAATGGCTCGTGCGAGCTACTGGTAGCTCGCAAACCCCTGGTTGGTTACCCCTGGTCTAGAGGGTGGTTAACTCATTGTCCGCCCTCCCCAAGGACCCCTGTGGGGAACCCACTTTGAGAACTGCTGTTAATGTACCATTGCAGTATTCTTGGTTATGGTTTGCCTGCCAAGGTTATATTCAGAATCTGAACTGTACCGGTTGGAGTTGACGCATCATTTTACAAAGTTCAAATCGGTTCATATCCAGAAGTACTCTTGACCTTAATAAGTAAGGAGGAGTAGTTTGTGCTATCTCGTGTGAGCTGCACAAATTGACAGGCCGTACTAAGAGACTCGGAGGTCTTTCTTGACAGTAGACTAATTGTCTCATCTCCAGCCGGTTGCTTGCTGTTCTCTTAATACATCCATGGTTACTGCATGGGCATCCGTCCACCAATTCCTGATTGTTTTGAACTGCAAAACCCCTGTGTCAGCACCAGCAACATGAGAGTTGGTGGCAGACTACGCAACGTTATCCCCTAACCGACCCTTGAGAGTCAGGATTCAGCCGACGTAAAGTGATATGCACGATAAATGCATCAGACCCAACATTTGTTAGATTGGTCATCCCTTTTTTTTCCTCCTCCTTTTTGATTGCCGCATGGTCGAGATTTGATTTGATTGAAAGATGTCCAAAATTCCTGGAAGATTTTTTGGCCAGTTACAGACCTTTGCTTGGCAAGTACCAGGCCCAGGCTATAGTGTGTCCACAAATGTCAAGTAGTAGTAGTAGTAGTACTAGTACCATACGGAAAGTTTGATTAAAAAGAGATGTTGGCTAACTCTGTGGTTCCCAAACGTTTTAGGTCGACACCCAAAAGAGAGATTAGTTTTCCCGGGACCGAAACTATAGTGAAAATAGGAGATCTACAAGTTTGCAACACGTCGCAAAGCTTGAAAAAAAATCTAATTCATGGAATTAATTACATTTTTCTTTTATTATCTTTGTGTTTTGTTTTGTTTTTAATGATTTTAGAAAATGTTTTGAAATGATAATACTTAAATACAAAATGCAGGAAACCCATAAAGGGACCCTTAAAATGTGTCTGCTACCCACAAATCGGTCCCCGACCCATTGTTTGGGAACCAGTGGGCTAACTGACCAGGCTGCTGAGTTCACCATTTGAACTCTGCCTTCAGGACAGGACTGTCTGTCTGCTCGACCACTTCACCAGCCAACAGCTGGCTTTGATACGTTTAATCAAGCACTAAATTATAGAGATTAATAGCTGTCCAAGAACGTAAGCTTATCTCAAAACAATCATGCTTGTCCTCAAAAGCTCCTTACACCTGAAAAGCAGGGATTGAGCACGTTTCTGATAGGCCAGCAAGGTACTGTAATGCTCATATTTGGCTGTAAGTTCAATGCCACATTGAATGCGAACGGAAATTAACCGAAAATATATATCGAAACCGAAGTTTTTAACCTTTTCCTGAGTTAATCTGGCTCATAGGTAGGTTATTGATTGATCGAGAAGCAGGGTTTTATTTTTTTGATAATCTTTTTTTTAAATGTTTATATATTATATATATTTCTTATGCGTCTGATAAAGCATTTACGCCCTATATTATAGTATTATACAGTACCTTGTTGTGCGATAAATAGTGACAATAATTAAAAACAAGCTCACAACGTATCCTGTCACAAATGTGATGCATTGAACTTGCCTTGTAGATCTGCTAGTTTCCCTATATTTTACAGACAATTATTCTGGTTAGTTGCTAGTTTTTTGATAAACTGACACTCTAAATGTTTTCTTTAGAACTGTTGCAATGCTGTTTGTCAGCATTGTTTGTAGATTAGAGTGTATGCTTTGAGCTCGCTCACTGTAATTCTGATATCCATTCCATTTTCAGACAATTCTACACAATATTTGGGAATATTTGACAATTTTGACAATGGGATTCCCAAATTGGTGTGAGCATATTCCAAAGATTCTCAAATGTCAGGTCAAGGAGGAGAAAATCCTCAAAAGTTCTCGTTTTTCAAATTTGGCTCACATACTGTGTTTTTCTCATCTTTCAGGCCAAGAGGAGAAAGCTGTAAAACCACTGCCTCGCATTAATAGACACTCCATCTTCTGGATCCTTGCCTCTGTCGCCGTCACCTACTATGTGGACTTTATCCCCATCATCCTGGAGAGTGAGGATATTAAAAGGTGTTGAACACACACACACGCGTTCTCTTAGTATTGGAAAAGCTGCCGATACTGCCTAAAATGCTGGTATCGGTGAGTATGGCCAATCCGATACCACGTAATTTATCACATGATGATACCCCCTTAGCACCTGGACCCCACTTTGAGAACAGATTATTGTTAAATTACACACTGATAATTGGATCGTTACTCGGTAACTATCGACTGATACACAAGTTGTAGGTATCGTTAAGGAAGAAATCGGTACATTGCTATTTTAAGCCTACATAGTTGGCATAGGAACTGTAAGTTTAAGCCATGTCAGCACAATCTGAAACCATGGGCGTATATTCTGTTTTTGGGACTCGTCTTGGAGAGCCATTGAGTTTGTTAGACAGATTGTATACAGATTGTATCCTAGACGGCTAGCACAAAACCATGATATGTATCGTATTGCAGGGAACAGCAACATAAAATAATGAGGACCAAATATTAGGTTTTTGATCCAAAAAAAGGAGCCAAATTCCACACTGGAAGTCCCTTCATTTTCACCTCCGAGTCCCAACACACTCACGTGATTCCAGAGATGCTCCGATAATCGGCCGATATTCACTCTGATCGGTAATCGTCATTTACCCTGTCTGTGATCGGCAATTTACCCTATCTGGAGAAACTGATCTTTTACACCATTTAAGTGGTATAAATGATCAGATATCTAGTATAACATCATTTTGCATTTTTCTGACAGGCCTAAACATTCTCTCCTTCCTCCCCCCCCACACACAGGAACAGTTTTGATGTGGGTTTTGACATATAATCATTTTGGAAATATAAAAATTTGTAACATTTCACAAGATCAGTATCTATCGGCCGGTCATGAGAAAAACAATCTGTGATCGCTATCGGTCACAAAAAACCTGATCGGAGCATCCCTACTTGATTCCCTTCGCCTAGGGTGTAGCGTATGTGACTGTAGCTAAAACAATGACCTTTGTTTGTTTGTTTTGTCAGTTGGTGGTTCAATGTGGGATCGATGCTTCTTGGAGTGTGCTTATCGCTGGCCGGGTTTTGCATCGTGTACCTGGAGTGGTTTAAAGGCATCCAGCACTATGACCAGGAGTACCCTGCCATTCCCCCTGTCACCACGGCAGCCTTCATTGCAGCATCTTTCAGGTATCGTAACAACAATCACACCAATCCTTAATTAACTGGCTTATTGCCAGCCTAATTAACAGTGGATTGTGCCTTCTGCCTGCACTATTCATATGTTTAATTTGTCATTTTAATGCCAATAGAAAAATCCGTGATATACACACTCCATTTCATTCTCACACGGCAATCCTATAGTAGACACTCAGTCCTGATGGTGGCGGTAGCGTCACCATTGTGCCTATTTTGACCAAATAGAGCGAATCTGGCGATGCCACTTCCGGTTTAAGGAATCACAACATCCGGGACTAGTTTGGACTGGTGCAGCACTATCAGATATCCGTAATGCTAAGCGATCATTGTTTATTTTAATAACTAAGTCAAATGAAGCTCTAATCAAGCCCAAAATATCGCATTTTCGCAGCGATGCATGCGCCATCACACGCGTGCGTGATCGACCGTGCACGTGCGGATTTCGGCCGGTTTTAGGTAGATTACATTGGCCAAACAAGCTAAAAGTTGCTACATTTTGTTATATTTAACTCCCGATTACAGGGGATTAAACGATTACGTCAATTACGTCAGTGGCCATAAGGGATTATTGATTCATTACGTCAATAATACGTCATGGCCATAAGGGGGTTATTAGGGCTATAATGATAACAAATTTAAGTTGACTCATGGTCGTGCCGAGCGCTGTGTTGACTGACATGAAAGCGCTCTGCATCGACCATGAGGTGGCCATGGACCGTTCCTACAGTGGCCTTGTAGTTAGAGTGTCTGCCCTGAAACTGGGAGGTCGGGGGTTCGATCCCTGGCCAGGTCATACCAAAGACTGTTTAAATGGGACCCAATGCCTCCCTGCTTGGCACTCAGCATCAATGGGTTGGATTAGGGGGTCAAATCAACTAATCAAATGATTCCCGAGCATGGCACGGCTGCAGCTCACCGCTCCTCATTATGTGATAATTGCAGTGAGGTAAATAGGTTTTCAATGTAATGGGTCCCGGGGCCCAGGAGTGGTCTTTTAGATGGGTCCCTCCTAGGGACATTTTATGAGTCCCACTTCAACAACGTTATGAGTCATATTTTGTCCATCCATCCATCCATCCATCTTCAACTGCTTATCCGTAGTCAGGTCGCGGGGGCAACAGCTCCACCAGAGTGCTACAGACTTCCCTCTCCAGAGCAACATTAGTGACTTCCTCCTGGGGGATTCCGAGACGTTCCAAGGCCAGTGAGTCGATGTGTTTCCTCCAACTGCGCCTTGGTCTGCCCCGGGGTCTCCTCCCAGTGGGACGCGCGTCGAGGACCTCCCTAGGGAGACGCCCAAGAGGCATCCTAACCAGATGCTCGAACCACCTAAACTGGCTCCTTTTACAAATTGCAGTGTCCAAATCTGACAACTTGAGTATTATGCAAACAGTGCAGGTGGTCATTTCCTGGGGGGGTCTGTGTATTTCTCTGACGACACACACACACACACACACACACACACACACACACACACACACACACACACACACACACACACACACACACACACACACACACACACACACACACACACACACACACACACAGAGAGAGTCCCCCTTTTCCATAGAGAGACAGTGTCGTACTTTCTGACCCTTGTTGAGATTGTAAATTAGGCGACGATGCATGTGCTCTTTTGCGTCAATGAGTAAACACTGTACAGACCAGAAGCTAAAGTTTCATTCCTTCGAGTCTGACTCACAGACAGAACCGTGGTGAGATTGCACTAATGAGCACATGCACGCACGCGCACACATGTGCTCGCGCGCACACACACACAGATGCACATGCTTACACTAGTGTGTGTGTGTGTGTGTCTGTGCGTGTGCGCGCTCTGTGCGTGTGCGCGCTCCGTGCGTGTGCGCACGCCGTGCGCGTGCTTTGCTTCGCTGTAGCTGTCCCCTAATAACTCGCTCTGCAGTGCCTTTGGTTGCTCATGCCCAACAGAGACGGCACACATCATATGACATAATTGTAAAAAGTCATGCCTAAAATCTAACCTTAAAATAAACACTGCGATGAGAAGGATTCAAACCCCAGGCACTGGGATTGCTTAATGGTGACTGCACGGATCTGATTTAGCAAGGGTTTTGGGTGTTATTGTATGTGGTCTGCTCATGTGAGAGGCAGTTCCGCATGCGTCACGGAAGGGGCGTCGCCCCTTTTTTCCGGGGAGGAAAAATGTATTTCTGCAGCGTGAGGCAGCTTGATGTCCGAGAATATCCCCCAGCCTTGATGTACAATACGCCGCCCTCGGCGAAGCTAGTATGTGGTAGGGATTTGCCACCAATCCAACCCTTGATGCCAACAACTGCCAAGCAGGGAGGTTTGGTATGACCCGGCCGTTGAATTGAACCCCGACCTTTCAATTTCAGGGTGGACATTCTAACCACAACCTCAAGGCCATTGAGTTGGTTAGCCAGATGGACTTCCACATTTGACCCAAAATGTAATCCAGTGCAGACAATTTCCTTTTAGCCTACAGTCAGTGTGCTCTGGACTGGTAAAGTAACGAGGCTACCAAAAATGATCTCTTTTTGCCTCTGGGGGCAACACCTCCTTTCTTGTGTAGAAACCTTAGAGTATATATGAATAGAGACGGCACCGGATTTCTCCTCCCATCCACTTGCGTTAAGTTGTTCAAAAGTGCATGAGGCGATTTCACTCCTCCTTCCGGGTAGGAATTCTGGGATCGATTGGACCCAAATCGTGAACGCGCTGGCCGTTGACTATCATTGCACGCGTTCACGTGCGCAATGATAGTCAACGGACCAGCGCGTTCACGATTTGGGTCCAAACTGCAATACCAAATTCGGTCACTATGTCCATTTCGCCTCAGGGTTTCCTCCGGGTGCCGTCTCTATTCATATACTCTAAGGTAGAAACAGGAACTCGGTTTGTCTCCTCTCCTTTCTTAGTCTACTTCCTCCTACGTGCTTTCTGTGTTTATTCCTAGTAACAACATTACACAGCAGAGTATTACAATATTGACAATATTAAATAAATGCAATGATTGTGTAGACTGTGCATAATGTTGGTTTATGTTCCCTTTGTTGACAGTTTCAACTTGGCTCTGTGGCCGGTGTGGGGCTTCTTCACTCCGTTCATTCTTTTTACTCAGTTCATGGGCGTGGTGATGCTCATCGCTTTACTTGGGTGAAGTTTAAAAGGTGAGACTTGTGATATATATATAGCTCCAAAACAAAAAAAGAACTGAATTTTAAGACATTTATTTTTTTATTTAATCATAATTTAAAGGAATTTAATTCTGATATTTCATGTTTATTATGCACATACTGTCAGTAAAACTGGTACTTACCATCACTGTATATCTCTTATCTGTGGTTTTGCAGTGCCAACGGCCTATGGGATTGAACTTTGTCCTGTTAATGGATTCATTATAATGTTTATTTTCTTTGTACAGTATTTTGCCATTTATATTTTTTACTGATAAAACTACCAATGTTAATGTATTTTTTAATGTGTATGACGCCCACTTTTGCTATTGAACGCTGATGTACTGAAAGGCTAAATGTCTGGACTTTTTGTTAAATAAACGTTTATTACTGATTTTGGTTGAATTTCTTTATCTAGTTGATTTTACTCTTGTTTCATACAACTGAATGTATCCAGTACAGTGAAATTATGCTTTCTGAACCCGACAAAATTCACTTTTCATCTATTGAATAGAGGAAGGGAGCGCTGCCGTGGTCCTTTGTTTGTTGAGCTGAATACAGGTGCTCGTTGGCGAGGTTTAATCATGAAAATAAAGAAGAGGATCTCTGTTCCAGTGAGGTGAAAAAAGCCTTTATTGTAAGTTAAGGCATGGCAAAGATCATTACACAGAAAGGGAGGACCAACGCGTTTCGGCAATCAGCCGTCGTCAGAGTCCCATAGTTATGACGTGCAGCAAGACATCATTATATAGCGACCATCATGATTGAAAACACTTGACAGCAATCAGTGTCACTGTCAGTCTAATACATGTCAGCACAATAAATGTCAATGTAGCATCAATGTCCACACATTCTACATCATAACAGTTAAGTCCATACAGTTTCAAATACATGGGTATAAATTAAAAAAATATCACTTTTTATCTACTTTGAATTAAAGCATTAAGGCGTTTTCTGAGAAGATTAACGGTAATTCTAACCCTTTCCCTTGACAATGTTCGTCCCGATGTCATGACGTGACATTTAACTTGACCTATATGATCTATTGTGATCTATTGTTAGTCACAAGCACTTGTTAATACTTTTCATTGGTTTAATATTTATAAAACTCACAGAGCACAGACACACTTAATCACTTACTTAATGACTTGCCTCCCCCTCTCTAAAATAGCAGAAATAGAAGATCTACAAGCTCAAAACACATTGGGACACATATTGGTCTTGTAAAGGCCTATTCATACACCAGTTTTAGGTGATAAGGTGACCACCGGAAACCAGTTGCGTGCAAATACATTTTGAGGGGCAGGTGCTCAAGAGAAAAAGGGCACCTTGTGCCACGCGTGGAACTGCCGAATGCCTTAGTGTGTGAGATTTATAGATCTTTGGGCATAAATTATATATTGGCAGCTTTTAATGCAGAATTGGTTGATGTCACCATGGGCCTCATACTGTACACTGTACAAAAAAACGAACTTTCAAAGGGGCACTTTGCTGTCCAGAGGATAAAGGGCAGGTACTGTAATATAACAATTCCTTGATGAATACACAGGACAGCAATGGAAACAACCTCATGGCTTTTTGTTATCCTTTTCGCTTATAAGCGTATACTGAGTGAGAAACGTATATTTGGGAACCTTTTCATGTCAAGGACCCCCCCCCCCCAAATTATATGTATTTGGCCGCTGACCCCCATTTCAAAATATTTTGTTCCAGGGACCCCCAGAATCAAGGATTTTAGTTAAAAATATTCACTTTTTATCACAATTTATATACTAAAGATTTGCGCACATTTTCACAATTTTTCTAAAATAGCAGATCTAGCTTCTATATCTGCTATCTTTGCAAAATCGTGACTCACTGATTGATTGAATCTTTTATTTCACAGTATGCAGAATGGGTACATTTCAAACGAAAGTACAGGTCAATACAAAAACTATATAGAACCAGAAAAAGCACAAATACTTGTTTACATACAATAACATGATGCAGATGCTTTCTCGTCTTTTGGGGGGTTAAGATGAGAAAAGGAGCACTGAAAACATTGAGTGGTGATCAAAATAAATAGATGCCGGTTTCCATACTGTTCCTGCATTTTCCTTACAACAGGACAATGAACTCGCAGCCATCATAGGTCTTCACCTCACTGTTTGTTAATTGTTCAAGGACAGGTATAGGATATGTTAAAAAAACAAAACAAGAAATAGATGTGAAACGCCGTGGTCTATTGCACATTGATGCTTGAGACTGTGGCTGACCTGCGGCCCTCAGGAATCCAGAGAGGAGTGTGTCTTAAATAGAATGGGAGCCATTGTGAAGCATTTGCCTGCATGTATCAATTTCACTAACTGCATATTTCTGTCTTTAATTTACATGTCCGTTAATATTGCAATTGACTGTTAAATATCACAATGTTGATTTAAAAGTCCTTGGTTGAAATGTTCAACTTTTTATTGCTCCATTGTCCCTATATCACTGCAATCAGTGCCCCACTTTGTTATCAGCACTGTATATATAGGCTAGTGATTAACTCAGTGGTTTTCAAACATTTTCATGTCAAGGACATGTCAAGAATGTATTTGGCCGTGGATCATCAGAAAATATGTTTGCTATATAGGGGCCCCCAGATGTTTTAATTTGTATCATTCTTGCTAAATCCGGCGTATTTACATGGCATTGTATGTGGTTTTCATTTTTATGTGCCCTTCCAAATAAACATGTTCATGTTTCACATTTTTTGCAAAAGAAATTGCAAAAAAATATATATTCAAAAGCAGGGACAAATCATATAGGGTATAAGTGGTAAAATGTGATGTTGATGCTATATTAATTACTTTCGTTGGGGACCCTCTGGAACCCCCCTCAAGGACCCCCTAGCCCCTAGGGGTCCCCGGGCCCCAGTTAACTTTGAGAACCACTGAGTTAGCTCGTCTGCATAGGTCGGGCTGTATATATTTTAAGACAGATGTTGGATATAGGCCTATATAGGCATGTCCATCATGGACACGCTGCGCATGGATGGCTTGACATGTTCTGCTTCGGTAATCGGTGGGGCCGCTCACAAAAAGCCTTTTGTGAATTGGGACTAATGAAATTCGATTCGTTTCTTTCACCCTTGAGAAGCAAAAACGTCTTTCACCACATCGAGGAAAGTGGGAAAAGACGAAAGAGACCGAAGACCGAAGAGCCAATGAGACGGTGAGACAAGACATACAGATTTGTTTGGAGCGCTTGTTCTTGTTGTAAAGTCACGCCAATTGCTCACAACTCACACCTGTAAAAAAAAGAAAAAAGTCGCACCTTGGTGAAATGCCATCTTATAGGCCTGACACTCGATAGCCACTTGAAAGGATTTACCGGTAACCAAACTTGGATAGGCCTGGCAGCTATAACTGGATTTGAGTGGAAGCCAGCCTATAGGCATATACATTTTTAAGATACATAAATATTGTGGATAATTAGTGTTTTCTATCTTTAGCCTCGTTGAATCTTTGGCATATTCCAGTCCATTCATTCCAGCGACACACGGAGGGCTCGGGATCACCAAAGGAGGACTGAAACACAATCCTTCATTTTCTAGTGACTCAGCGAGTCGGAATACGGACGAGGGAGATAAAGATATTTCAGTTCGCTTCGGTACTGTGATACAAGATGACAACGGCATCTATCAAATCCAGTCTCAGAACCGGGGGGGACATTGAAACGACGCGTGAGCACTGAGCCAGCTCCGGAGGATTGAATGAGCATGTTTGGCACGGTGCATATCCGACTGAATCACCACCTTGTGGCAACAGGTTACGCACCCATGGCCTCCCCTGAAATGCACTTATAGCGCCACGGAATTGGACTTTTCTCTTCTCTTCTTTTGGTTGGGACTGCTGCTGTGCGGGTGTGGAACTTAAAAAAAAAAAAAAGGTTAAAAAAAAAAGAGAAAAAAAAGGCCATGGTGGAGCACGGTGGCCTGGATATCATGTGCTTGAACAAGTACTGTCACAGCTCGTCCTCGTCGTCCGGCAGCTCCTCCGAGCACGATAAGACCATGTTCGCCAAGCTGAGGCTCAGCTGGTCGGACGGGGGCTATCCCAGGAAGAACGCGGAGATCCTGAGCGGCCAGTACGGCACCAACGTGCTGCTGATCGGCGTGGCCCTCATGCTGGCCATCGCGCACCACGGCCCCTCCGTCAAGGAGGAGCACCTGCTGTCCTTCATCACCTGCCTGATGATCCTGCAGCTCATGTGGATGGTGTGGTACATCCTGATGAAGGACAGGCAGAAGAGCCACCGGCAGCCGGAGAAGGACGTGCACGCCACGACATGCTGGATAAGAAGTGAGCTTTGTTTTTTGCTTTGCTTCTTTGGCACAAGATTGCACTCAGTAGTCCTATATAGGCCTATATATATATATAGGCAGCCTACATGCATGCGTAAAATGTTGATAATTTCAACCATTATGTCGTTGGCTGTTGCTGTTAGGTGGGAAGTCCAAAACCTTTCCTTTTTTATTATTATGGAAAATAAAAGCTTTTCTGTGATGAAGTAGGACATTCATTTATTAAAAAAGAGAAATTTGGACATAAGGTTTCTGCCTGACAGGCAGCAACAGTATATCCAAAAAAGATGGCTATTTGTATTGAAATGTTTCAAATGTAAACAAGTTAGTATTGTAACTAAGTAATATTCTAATTCTTAGTCCTGAAAGCTCAGGGCCCCGAGCTCACCAAAATAAAGGAAACCAAACCATTTGGTTTAGTTGTGATGCAGCCATGCATGTGCATAAATGGGAGTATTAAGTTTCATTGCTACCACCACCAGTGATACTGAATAATGATCTTTATCTATTTTTTTTCCTTCTTGGCAGGTGGTTTATCTTTGCTTGCTCTCCTATCACTGATAATGGATGCTTTCCGTATTGGGTATTACGTGGGCTATCAGTCGTGTGTGTCGGCTGTTCTTGGGGTCTACCCTGTCATCCATGCAACTCACACCATAGCACAGGTACGTTTACTATGCTATACCTTACTGCCAAACGTCTGAGCAGTGATGGAAGAAGTAACTCACATTGTTTATTACAATTTAGGCATTTAGCAGACGCTCTTAATCCAGAGCGATTTAGGCCTATAAGCATTACTTAAAGGGCAACTTTAGTTTTTTTCAACCAAGGTTCATGTTTTAGGTTGTTATTAGAGAAAGTAAAAGATGAGTGTTCATTTCTTTTCATTTGCTGCTTCCTTTAGTTTTAGGGATTTTAGCTGTTTTTGATAGGGGGGCGGGGGCATTCGAACATGGGGCTAAATAGGCCTATGTATTTTTTATTTTTTACAAAATGTTATAGCGATTTATTTTTTTATTATTTTCTATAGTCCTACTAGACCCCAAGAAATTACATCTGGCCACAAAAGATCACAGGATCTACTGAATGTGAAGGAGGCCTACTGGGGGGTAGCCATGTCATAGACTCAATATGTCAGTTTGACACATTCAGTAGATCCTGTGATCTTTTGTGGGCTCTAGTAGGACTATAGTAATTAAAAAGTTATAACATTTTGTAAAAGCCCCATGCTCGAATGCCCCCGCCCCCCTGTCAAAAACAGCTAAAATCCCTAAAACGAAAGAAAGCAGCAAATGAAAAAATATTAACCTTCATCTCTTACTTTCTCTAATAACAACCTAAAACGTGAACCTTGGTTGAAAAAAACTAAAGTTGTCCTTTAAGTGAAAGTATCAACACGGGTGCAGTACTTAGTTTAGACAGTATTTGGTTTAGACTAGTCATTGGTTAGACCAGTCATTAGTCCTACAACTACAACCTATCTCAAATAAAATAAAATAATGCAAAAGAAACAACTTTATTAATTGTTCAACATTTCATGACCCATGGGATTAGTGCCTTGGAGGTTTGTGGATTAGAATCTAATCAAACCTGGACAGAGGGGGAAAGGAGATATGCAGAGAAGCAGTGGATTTTAAAATTAAACACCAAATTTCCACACGGCTTAAACAATACCAATCCAATAGGCCTACAGGGAACAGGATAGTAAACAAACCCTTAAATGCTAAACTCCTAAATGGCTCTTAATTAGAGCAGAGCCAGGACAATAGCAGTAACACAAAGCCAGATTCAAAATCAGACCATCTTGGTCTGAGGTTGACACTAATGGGCTTGATGGGTGGACTTAATCCCCTCAAAGGTTTAATCATCAAGGTTGAATCATCAATCAACACTTTAATCGTTGACCTCAGAGGTATACGACTGGGATTAAGCCGGACTAAAACTAAATATAAGATTGAGACATTTTTTAAGACTAAAACTTAATTGCCCAGACTCTTCTTCAACCAAGATGGCGAAAGCAAACATTCTTTGTTCGGTACTCATACAATAGTTTGGTACAAAACACTGAAGTCCTTAAACCAGAAACCTAACCTCCCACGGGGCAGCACACCTAAACCTAACCTTAACCCATGTCTAACCAATGACTAGTCTAAACTAAGTATGCACCCGTGTCCGTCCGTTACCAGCTAATCTCCGGCACCGTTAACCCGGTCGATGCCAAATTTTGCACGCACACCCCCTGGATGCCAACGATGAACCTCTCCCCAAATATTCCAGAACGGCCTGTTATAGCGCCACCAGGGGGCCGACTTTTGATTTTCTTTTTTAGCTATTACTCCTCCAGATTCTGTCCAAAGATCCCGCAAATCGTTACACACTATCTTTATAGTCATGTGCTCAAGTCGGATCTATCATGATATTTCATATTCCATCCTAATTGGCTATAATTGGCTTTCAAAGTTTGCAGGATTGGCCCGTTTGGAACAAAAAGCCTCAAATCATGAACGCAGCATGCAATTTACGGGAAATCTTTCACGCACTTCCTTACTAGGCTGAGGAATATATCCCACCCTTTTCACATTGGCCTGTTATAGTGCCACCAACAGGTGGATTTTGGCAAGACACATGTTTTTGAACAAAATGCCTCAAATCATCCAATTGCCATCAAAGGCATATGAAGAAATGGCACCCGTTTCACATTGGCCTATTATAGCGCCACCAGGAGGCCACAACAATTTACAATTTACAATTTAGGCATTTAGCAGACGCTCTTAATCCAGAGCGATTTACATTAAGCAGGAACAAAAGCATGGGAATACATCACATATGTAAAATGCATTTATCGCGAAACATGCGTAAGCTAAGAACGTGACTAGAACATATCTATATAATGACACTATACATATAAACTATAACTAGAACATATCTATATAATGACACTATACATATAAACTATACATATATGCTATACTATGCTGTACATATATACTATGAAGTGCTATGACTACATACAATGCACTTATTGTGCTGTCTACATGACATGCTATAAGTCTGTTTCAAATGCTATATAAGTCTAAGAAGTGCTGTCTAAGGGGGGTAGGGTAAGTGCTATGGGCCATGATGGAGTCTGAAAAGGTGGGTTTTCAGACTACGGCGGAAGATCGGGAGTGATGCTGCAGTTCTGATTGCAACAACCTGACCTGGCTTGGTGGAGACCTGTGCCCAGTGGGGCACTTTTTCTAGTTGTAATTTTTCTGGACATGTTTACACACTACAGTGACTACACAGTGGTGATAAAAGCTGTGATTCATATAGAGATGTAGTTTGAGTAATGATTTCTCTTTCACATATTTTAATGTACATGCTTTCATTCATTCTGTACTTTTATCTTAGGTGCATTTTCTTTGGTTTCACATCAAGGACATCATCAAAACCTTTGAAACGTTTGAGAGGTAAGAATCGTGTGACCATAACCTGCCTATACTTCAGGATTCAGTTGAGTGTTGTTTCTTCTGTCGTCTTATAGCAAGACTGCTTTGATGTCACTGTCCAGTGTTGGAAGAAGTAGTACAAATATCAATACTGCAATGTAGACATACTCGCATGTAGATATAGACTAGTAGAAGTCGCGTATTCAAAATGCACTTGAGTAAAAGTACAAAAGTGTCGGCATCAACATATACTTATATGCCGATCTTGCATATATATTTTGTCCAAAAGGCCAAAATATTTTTAGGGCTGAATTGGTTAGTGTTGTAATAATAATAAAAACTAATAGACTAACTAAAGTTTTCATATGATTTTAGTGGAGTAAAAGTACAATATTTGCCTCTGATATGTAGTGGGGGGTAGTATTGAAATGTATAAATACTGAAAAAAAGTAGAAATAAAATAAAATGTACATAATACTTAAGGAAATGTGCTTAGGCAAATGTGTGTTAGTTACTTACTTTACACCACTGTCACTGTCATCATGCAAACACGTGTGGCCACACAGGATGCTATAAGATCTGTCGGTCATGTCATGAACAGACCACATGCCATTATATCCTATCATATCCTACTGAACTAGACATTTGTAGAATCGGGCAGTTTTCAGAAGTTTCTGTATCAGTGGTTCTCAAACTATTTTATGTCAAGGACCCCAAAAAGTATATGTAATTGGCAGCCGACCCCCATCTGAAAATATGTTGTTCCAGGGACCCCCCCATGCAGAAGCAAAGATGAGTTAATAACGTTCACTGTGAAATAATATATATTCAAAGATTTGCGCCGTATTTTCACAAATTTCCAAAAATTGCAGATCTACAAGCTCTTAACGCTGCACTTGGTGCCACGCTATGAGCTTGTAGATCTGATATTTTTCAATAGCTAAAGTATAACATAATGGCGTTCCCGTCCCGAACGGCTTAATGGGTTAAATGGTTAATAATGCCTTTCTCCCCTGTCAGATTCGGTGTCATCCACGCGGTCTTCACCAATCTTCTGCTGTGGTGCAACGGCGTGATGTCAGAGGCCGTGCACTTCTTGAACATCCATAAGAGAAGGCTCTCTGCCCTGGGCTACGGAAATCTCACCATAGGTAAGCACGGGGGGCCAAGGGGTTGACCGCTGGCTTGTACTAAGTAGGAAAGTACAATAGTCCACTTGAGAGCTCCCCTCAATGCATGAAAGAGAAGGGGAAGGAGAGGAGGGCCGCGAGGGTAGGGAGGTGAACTCGCCAGCTCCGGCGGGTCTTGTTTGGGTCGGACGTCCCTCTATTAGGTTTCAAGGGACGCGCAAGCATTACTAGCAACCAACCCAGCACCAGTGCCACCCTCCTTGGCAACCCCCCCCCACCCCACTCACCCTCCCCGGTTTCCGACCTCAGACAGCTTTGTCCGAGGCTGGCTACTCCCAAGGGCGCTGCAATTACAGTAACTGATACATCTAAGCCAGGGGTTGGGGGGTTCGGCTGCCCCTTCATATCCGGCTGACTGCGAGGCTGGCTGCGTCCTGGCTGTTGTTCCCTTTTTAATTAAAGGGAGCAGGAGCATGGTAGTGCCTTGTGAGGGGCGGTGTTGGGGAGGGAGATACACAGGACCTGGGTTTTGTTGACAGGGTCTCTAGGGGGCAGCCTTCTTACTTGTGTGTGTGTGCGTGTGCGTGTGCGTGTGTGTGTGTGTGTGTGTGTGTGTGTGTGTGTGTGTGTGTGTGTGTGTGTGTGTGTGTGTGTGTCCTGGTTCACCAGGACTGAGCAAGTACAAAAGCACATTATCTTGTCTGAAAAGCCATTGGTGTTGCTTTTATGAATTGTCTCTGTTATGTTATTAGTTAACCAAATAAAGACAGATGGGTTATCTGCTGATAACAGCCAGCAGTATACGTAAAGTCACAGCAGATAATGTTTATTAGAGTGTAATTCAGGAATGAGACCATTACATGAAAAGACATGGCTAGCCTCGTTTTTGGTAGAGATCTTTGCATCACAGAATGCCTAGAACTTCCCCTCAAATCCCCAACATACTATGTGTAAAACATAAATAAGTTGTTATGCAAAAGTCAATAATGCTTTTTGGTAAGGTTATCCCGATCACGTTTTTTTGCTCCTGATCTGATTTCGATCATTTGATTTTGAGTATCCGCCGATACCGATTTTTCCGTATCCGATATTTATGTATTTATGTATTTATTTATTTATTTATTTATTTATTTATTTATTTATTTATTTATTTATTTATTTATTTGTATATAATAGATATAACAATTTACAATTACAGTTTAGGCATTTAGCAAAAGAGCATTATGGCTCTTATAATAATAATCAAGAACCAAAACATGGTAATACATCTGATTAGAGATGTCCCGATACTGTATCGGTATCGGAAAAGTATCGGATCGGCCCTTATTTGGTAATATCGGATCATATCGGTATCGGCAAATATGCCAGTCTAACCAGGAGTGGAGTGGAGTTTGCTTTCGAGTTGCCCAAACTGCAAGTGCACATTTGAGTGAGGAGTCTGCTATAAACACAACACAAGATAGATAGCTATATAAACACTATTCCCAGTCAGTGGACTTCATAATACGTTTTCTTTTAATTATTATATATATTATTTTCTGGTATCGGTATCTGTTAACACAGAACTTGTGGTATCGGGATCGGATCGGAAACGAAAAAAGTGTATCGGGACATCCCTACATCAGATACATAAAAAATAGTCATCATGAATCATACGTAAGCTAAGAATCTAACAGTGGAATATCTATATAATGAAACTATGCGTATACACTATAGACAGTAATAGTATAGAGTGCTATGTCTACATAAAATGCTATCTAAGTTACATACGTTTAGCCTTGCATATGCCTGTAAGGTCACCGAGGCTATAGGGCAAGTGCTACAGGCTACGATGGAGTCTCAAGAGGTGGGTTTTCAGACGACGGCGGAATATTGGGAGTGAGTCTGCAGTTCTAATTGAAATGGGAAGTGCATTCCATAGTTTTGGAGCCATTAGGGAGAAGAGTTGGGACATGTGGAACGTTGTCCCGGCGTTGTCCCGGCGGTGTCCCAGCGTTTTTAGTGAAGGTACTTCCAGCTTCCCTGCATTGGCTGATCTGAGCGGGGGGGGAAGCATCAGAGTTTTGTGCAGGCAGCGACCGGGAGCCAATGGAGGTAACGGAGAAGAGGGGAGACATGTGAGAATTTTGTCTGGTTGAAGACCAAGCGAGCTGCGGCATTTTGGATCAGTTGGAGAAGCTGGAGACATGTTTATGTCTGTACATTTGTAACCAAAGCAATACATAAAGTTTTTGGTTACAGTTGAGTAGCCTATATAATAATATATAATATATTAATATCACTAGTTTTATTATAGTTTTGTTAATTATGTAGAATCACAAGTCAACGATGCAATGTAGTTCCGCAGTGCTCTGTACTGACGTGTTGATACTGTTGGGCATATGCATTAGACCAGTGGTTTTCAACCCGTGGTCCGGGGACCACCAGTGGTCCTTGAGGGTGTTCCAGGTGGTCCCCAGCTAAATGATGGAGAGTTTGTAACCAAATGGACCCCTATTAGATCTTTAACTCTTGAGAGCATACAATGAAACTAAATGGTCGACCCTTACAGGTTATTTTGGTTTCATTTTACGCTCTCAAGAGTTAAATTATTGTTAAACATCTGCATTACTTAATTTACAAGAATGTAGAAGAATTGTTATTTTGATTGTTTGTTATCTCTCCTATGGTACCACATCAATACAATACAGCAAGGATGGAATTAGCCCTTCACTAAATCCCACCCCAATAAGCGATTGTCCAATGCCAATCCAAATAGTTTAGCAACGGTTGCTGCTATGCAGGTAAAGCTTTCTTCGCTGCTAACGTGCCTAGGATGGGTTGGGGAGGGACTTAGTGAAGGGCTAATTGTGGACAAGATCTTATCTAAATCTTGGGTCTGAGAGGCTAAATCTCATCAAATGGTGGTCCGTGGCTTAAACGCTGAATAAATAATGGACCTTGATATGAAAACGTTTGAAAACTACTGCATTAGACCATAGGGGAGATTCTGTTAGAGAAGGGGAAGGAAGTGGAATGTTTTGTCTTTTTTTTGTGTTGTGTGATGCAATCACATCTCTCTGTTTTGCATTCCAGTACATACGGAGCCTCACTGCAACTGCACCACCAGTGCGTGCACGATGTTCTCCAGGAGCCTCTACTATCTCTATCCCTTCAACATCGAGTACCACATCTTCGTCTCTGCCATGCTCTTCGTCATGTGGAAGAACATCGGACGGACCATCGACCACTCGTCCAACCAGAAGCGGCCGGCCACAAAGACCCACGGCCTGGTCCTGGGCCCCATCATGGGCCTGTTGGCCCTGGCCAGCACCATCGGCGTCCTGGTGGTCTACATCATCCACGTGGAGGAGTCGCTGCAGACGCGGCAGTCGGCCATCTCGATGTTCTACTGCTACGGCATCGTCATGCTGGTGTTCATGTGCTCGGCGGCGGCGCTGGGCCTGCTCATCTACCGCATAGACCTCATGCCCATGGACAGCGCCAAGAACCCGTCGCGGCAGCTGGACACGGCGCTGCTGTTCGGCTCGTCCGTGGGCTCCTGGCTCATGTCCTGGTGCAGCGTGGTGGCCGTTCTGAGCACGGGCAGCAGCCCACCCTACCGCTGGACCAACCTCATGTACTCGCTCCTCGTCGTCTTGGAGAAGTACCTGCAGAACCTCTTCATCATCGAGTCCCTGTATCGCCAGAGGCAGAACGGCGAGAGGGAGGACCCCGAGCTGCCAGCCACTCCGGAGATCTTCTCGGTGACCTCGTCGCTGGCCCCTCCGTACAACGGCATCATCAACCGGGCGTACGAGACACAGGAGCGGTCCTGTGTCACCATGGAGAGCGAGCAGGAGGAAAGCGGCCAGGTGTACAGGGGTCCCAGGAAGCCGTCGGAGGTGCCGCTGCCGGTGGGGAACAGAGTCATGGAGCCCCCGAGCATCAAGAGGCAAATCCTGAAGAACATCGCAGTCTTCCTTTTAATGTGCAACGTCTCGGTGAGTCTATTTTAAGATTTGAGATTCATTTGTTATACGAGAGGTGTTCACAATATACCTATGACCTTAACAGCTTAAAGGGATAGTTCAGATTTTTTGAACTTAAGTTGTATGAAATACTTGCCATTAATATAGTGGTTGCAACTGTATTAATTGATTGCCCGAGTCCTGTGGTGGGAGTTCTGCTCTGGTTTTGGTGAAATATCAAGTAGTTCCGGTCATTTTGTGGGGGGCACTGGGGGCCACGCAGTAAAAGTAAATTAATCCACAAAACTAACGTCATTTGTATTGTTGACCTATTTATAAAATATTAGTGCAACTTCCGTTCTTTTTTTACCCCTCTATCACACAGAACTATGTTTTTTGTGTCCATATCACTACGCCCAAAAAATAGTTCCATGTGATAGAGGGGTCAAAGTTGAACGAAAGTCACGCTAATATTTTAGAAATAGGTCAACAATACAAATTACGTTCGTTTTGTGGATTCATTTACTTTTACTGCGCGTGGCCCCAGTGCCCCCCACAAAATGACCGGAACTACTTAATATTGACCAAAACCAGAGCAGAACTCCCACCATGGGACTCGGGCAATCAATTAATACAGTTGCAACCACTATATTAATGGCAAGTATTTCATACAACTTAAGTTCAAAAAATCTGAACTATCCCTTTAAATGCCTAAAACGTATGGCATACCTTTGTCCAGGTAGCCACAGACGTTAAGACGGCTTTTGATTAATTTGCGTTAATCCAACTTTGAAAAAAGAAAATAGCATTTTTAGCTAACCACGTCCACGTCAAAACGGCCAAAATCCCTGCGAGCACGTCTTTATTGGCATTATGGCTCAAAACGAGATGAAATAAGCATGATCGGTGCGTAATAAATCATTTATCCAGCCTCCTGCTAATGAAAACAGTGATCGAAGCGCTAGTAGGCCTAGTTGGGCCTCCGCAGATCCCCCGGTCTAGACAATATTTCAGTTCGAACAAAAACAAAGACCGCCCCATCTGCGTTCATGTTACAGATTCGCTTGGCACTGGCTCCCTAAAGCTCTACTCTCTAAAGTGATGTAATTATTTGTTACAAATCGGTGTTAAATAACTCGGGATTCAGAGAGCGATCGTTTCTCCTGTTTATTCAGTAACATGGGTCTCACTACAGCTCTCTAGTGAACACAAAACACATTTACATGTCAGGATACCAATTTTATACAATCAGGAGATAGAACTCATACGTGATAGAGGATTAGCTAGTACTATAGTCTATTTGAAATCATGAAACAGTGGACAAAAGTGGAACTGGAACACTATGAAATTAAAGCTGATGACTGATCTTTGATCCTCTCTCCTGATTGAATAGAAATGGTGTCCCGAACTGAAAATATATATTTCTGTTACTGACAAAACACTGACACTCCGGAATATGAGGCTTTGACTTTCTAATCAAAAAGTTAATTTCTTACCAATTAAATATCACCTACACTACTTTTTCATGGTTCAGAGAGTAATCCGTTTGCATTCAAAAATAAAACCCTTTGCAAACATTTCATGTAGAACTTGAGAGTGAATGTAACTTTCATAAGATATTGATATATCTTACGTAAGTATACCCCTTAAAATCTGTCACACACTGCCTAACGTCTGACTTTGTACTTTCACTTTTTGTAACTCACTACCACACAGTCAAAGTTTTAGGCTCAGTTTTCACACTGTTAACTTGATTTGACGTTCTTTCCATCATTACAGCTGTGGATCCTCCCTGCCTTTGGCTGCCGGCCACAGTACGATAACGGACTGGAGCAGGAGACGTTCGGCTTCAGCATATGGATCACAGTTCTCAATTTCGCCATTCCCATGAACCTTTTCTACCACATGCATTCCGTGTCCTCGCTCTTTGAGGTGTTCCGCAGGGTCTGAGCAAAGCGAAGAGGAGACTGACAATGCTCAGTAGCACGCACAAGAACACTATAGGTCCCCCCTATTGGCCACTGGGAACGTGTCTCGTATAGCACAAGTCAACCAGTCAAGAGTCACTCACACTTAAACGTGGAAGAGAGTTGTGCAAGAAAGCTAAACGCAGATCGCTATCGAAGAAAATGAACCTGTTAGAAACTCTTCCTCTAAAGAATTACTTCTCTAAACCAACAAAAGACGTAAAACATGGTATTGAAAATGGTTGTCTTCCAAGTATTTACCTATCCCCCCACAAAAGGCCCTGTTGCTTTGTATTGCCGTTCCATTTTGATGGGTCTTCTCAGCTTCCCGACAGGTAAGCTAAAATTGATACATTACATATGATATTTTACATGCCAGGTTTTGAATGGTGCAGTAACACAACCGAGCTTGAACCGTTTCACATGGACAACTGAAAGTGTACTTTGAGATACATGCTGCATACGTGATACGGAGGAAGTAACCACATCTCAGTTATAAATTCATATATTACAACCGAACCACTCAAACACCTCCTGGTTTAAATCAAACAAACAAACAAAAGAGAATAGTACTGTATTTCACAAAGCCAGCAGTGCAACAGCATACACCTTTGAATGTTACTGTGTTTATGTTTGAAATGTGTATAGTGTGTAATGGATAACGTTCTCATTTACTTCACTTAGTAGTTCAAGTAGTTCAGTGAATTGGTATGGAGTACTTGAATTACTAAGCTAGTGATGATCATCTTAGCACAGAACTATGCTTATAATATTCCACATGTATTGGACAATTGTTCTCAGAACTGTGCACTACTACGTCTTGTATTTGCCTCTCTCACTCATTTAAGTTCTGTCAATGCTGCCATCCTTGTATGTGGATGGTTTATTTTATGTCGAGCAACAAACAATTTGTTGTCTTCTATGTTCTGTATTACGTTCCACTATTCTCATATAGACCCCGGCCAAGTCATACCAAAGACTCTAAAAATGGGACCCAATGCCTCCCTGCTTGGCACTCAGCCTGGGGGTAAGTCCCTGCGACCCCTGTCCAGGGGTGTACTTGCACATCAAGCTGCCTCACGCAACAGAAGCAGGAGGTAGGCACCTGCCCTATGCATGGGCCACATGGCTTGTCTACGCTTACTTACTTAAGTGGCATTCACACCAGTATGCTTTACTGCATATTGTCGGAAAGTGCGCTTCGTTTGGGCAGGTATGAAGGCTCAATCAAATTCGGCTGTGCATCAAACAAACAAATTCTAATCCTCCAAAAAAAAATCTGGTTTCGCTTCGCTTCAAAGCGCAGCAGAGTGCGGATCACTGCAGGTGTGAATGCAATCGCATTAAATATAGGGGGTGAATGTGCCATTGTGGCATGAAGAAGTTGGTATTTGGCACACGATGAGGAAGGAGAAGGCATTATTTCGCAGCAACGCGTAAAGGTGTCCCATGGATAGACGTGGTCTAATGAAGAGATAGAAGCCCTTATTGCAATATGGCCAGATGATCATATATCAAATATGCTGAAGGTTAGTTACAGTAGAACAATGCAGTGTACAGGATATATAGCGAGAGAATGGGGCGATTGGGTTCCATCGCACATTTGCACAATGTTGCATGTCTCATAAAGAGTTTGTGCTCACCCCCGGACTGGGAATCCTGATGGGCGGCTCCGCTGATCTGGAGTCAGATAAAAGTGGTAACTGTGTTTGTGTAGACAGTATGCTACTCCTATTAACCTACCAGGTTTATTACCAGAGTATGTACGTCCAGTCCCCGACACACTGCATTCACAAGGTCCTAACTATTACTCAAAGTATAATTTGAACACCATAGATCACCACCATAGAACACAATTATAAAGTTCATTGCTGCGTTTCCCTGCTGCGGTTGACACAGGCAGTGTGAATGCAAACGCAGCAAATAAAAAATGCAAGAATGATGCAACTCCACCTCCCAATCGCAGTGGGTCTACCAAAGTAGAGGTGAGAATGAGACCATAATACTGGTATCATGCAACTGTGTTCAGAAGGAAACATAAAGATTAGGGTTGTCTCGATCTGATCACGTGATCGGAAATCGGGGCCGATCATGTCATTTTGAGATGATCGGATCGGGAGCAAAAAAACACGATCGGGACATCCCCTGGTATCAATATATCCATATCATGATGTTAGACTGCATATTGTCTGTGATTTTGGATATTTTAATATTGTGATATGGGATAAGTGTTCTATAAAAATATAAATATCGGATCGGGAAAAATCGGTATCGGTACCCCCCCCCCCCCCCCCCCCCCTACAAGCTTACGTGTTGTGAGCTTATAGGCATATCAAAACATTTTTGGACGTTTTTGGCATTCCTAAAATAGGGATGCCAGGTTGAAAGTTGTTATACTGGCACAATAATCGTATGAACTGAATTGAGTTGAAATTAAATTTGTATATATTTTATTTTATTTTAATTCTTTATTTTATTTTTTTACATTTTCCTCCCCACCTGGGGACCACGACCCGGCTTTGAAAACCTGCTACAGTATGTTGATCCATGGTTAAGATATTTGTATTATACAATTTTAACATCAATGGGATATTTCGTCAAATGTCTGTGGTACACAGACACGTTGCACGCTGGTGAGGAAGAACAGCCTCTACCACGGCTGTACTGCAGTGGTTCTCAACCTGTGAGCTTATAGATCTGCTATTTTCACAATTATGCAATTTTTTATAAAATATGATTATTTTTGGGGGTAAATACGTTTACATCAGCATTGGCATTATCGCATTCTGTGAAACTGTTGTTTTACGTTATGCAATAACGTAAATCCTGTACAATTTCATGTTAAATCTGTGTATTCTGATTAGGCTGTCAAGACTTTCCGAAAGTTCTCAACCCGGTGCTATCTACTGTATGTGTTTCTCAGTACAGTACGTGCCAACTTGTGGTAAATGCTTGTTTTTATAGGTGCAAAGAAAATGCAATACTATATCAAGTTTTGTAAATATTGCTGAGCTGATGACAATCAATATACAAAACACTGATGACACGATTTTTGTGAAACTGTAATGAATGTGGTGCTCATAAGAAATTATGCGTACTCTAGTGATGAATGTATATCTTTTGCTTTCATGAAATAAAGAATAGCTGTCCTTTTTCATTCAATGTGTGGATGTCATAACTTATTGGGCAGATTACCTGTATACCCTCATTGGTTCTCAAAGTGGGGTTCGGGGACTCCCAGGGGTCCTTGGGGGAGGTTCCAGGCGCACCCCATGCAGCAAAATGTGTTAATATTAGCATCACAATAATTTTAACCATTTTATCAATTTTCTATCCAAAAATATACATACAAGCTCACAGCGTGTCACATGCTTCGAGCTTGTAAATCTGCTATTTTTGAGAAAATTTGAAAAATCTTTAAAGTGTTGAATAACTATTAAAACAAACAAAACGTGAATCTTCTCTTCTGGGGGTGTCCCTGGTCAAGTGTAAAATAGGATAATGCATAAATTGCTGTCCACTGATTTGTAGTAAGCCTATAGTTAATCATTCTACCGCACGATGGCGCCATGTAGCCACGTTTTGGGAGACGATTCAGGCAAGTCGAGGGGATTCGCAGTAGATATGTGGTAGTGTGGTACTATTTGCTATATGTGTAATATGTATATAATATAGGCGTATGGAATGGCATTTGTCTTCATTTTCCTTAATGAATATTGGCTTTATTTAATTAACTTAAAAAAGCACTGCATGTCACGTGCCATCGATCTGTGAACGCACACGAGTTTCAGAGATTGACATATTGTTTTAGTAAAAAAGTGAAACAGATCTCTATGGGTATTTAAAGAGCTACAATATCTATCTAAATAATTGTCCAGGGTAAACGGATACAAATATGAGATCTGCCGACTGTCGTATACAGGCCATTTTGCTTGTTAAAGGCTATTCCTGGCCAAATATCACCTGAAACACTCAGTGTTAATTGATGTTAATCCCCATGAAACAATTCGCTTTACTATACATAAACATGCCCGGATTCCTATGTTAACTAACACGTAATTCGTCAGGACATGCACGGCGCCTGTCTCTGACACACACACACACACACACACACGCACGCACGCACACACACACACACACACACACACACACACACACACACACACACACACACACACACACACACACACACACACACACACAGTGACACACACACACACACACACACACACACACACACACACACACACACACACACACACACACACACACACACATGACACAACCTGCAGATTCGGGTATGCAGGGCAGGCTGTATAGAATTTGGCACGGTTGCGCTCGGGGTTTATTTTGACATGGGTGTCAAAACGATTTGACAGGCATGTAGACACAACTAAAAATATCTCTCTGACGTTTCAGAGCCGGAAACACATAGTGCAGTGGTGGTCGTGTGCCCTGACAGATGTTATAGGCGCGCAACGCCGTGCATGCGGATGTGTGTGAGTGTGAGTCATTTAGAATAATGTCCCTGCTGGCGGGCGGGGGTTTGGGGGTAGGAGAGGTAAGGGCGATGTATGAATGAAACGGCAAACTCTCTCGTGCAGTCGACTCGACAGTGCGTCATTCCACGCACCGAAACACATTATATAGCCTATAGCCTCGGCCCTCGTCGGGTATCTAAGGCTGTCACCAGAACTTCACACATAGTCCTTTATATTTGTTTTTGTTTTTTCTTTGGAAATGTGGACAGTTGTAAAACCTTAATAACGTTGTGCCTGGTATGTTACAAGTTCATCAGAGCGTTTTTTCCCCTATCTTCAGCACCACGGATAGCTCCACAAACAGAGCACCACTGGTCCACTGTATAGGCTAGCATCCCGTTTGAACGGCTGTTTATTCACTCATAAAAGGTATATATTCAAATGGTTTCATAATGTGATTTTTATTTTATTTTATTTTATTGAATTTATTGAATGTATTTGAATACATTTGTCTTGTGAACAGCACGGGCCTCTTTGTCAAAGTCTGTATAGCACGTATATTAAAAAGGAAAAGGAAAGAAATAATTTGCAAACAAAACCATGCAGCACAATTAGGGTGACATACGTTTAATTCAATGTGTTTGTGATTATTGTTTGGGTGCTAGATAAGAGCTGCTGATGCTAAATACAGTTTGTTTGTCATTATACAGTGACACTTGTCGTCGTCGATAATGAAGACACCCGATGGGCCGATGCCCACCATCAATCAATGCGTCCCCACATGCGACCCCTTTCTAATTGTTCTATTAAATTCACATCACATTTTCAACACTGCGGTGTTGTGGAGGCGAGGCGCGCTGGCGTGGGTGGGTGGTGGCGCACGCGTTCACGTGTGTGTGTGTGTGTGTGCCTGTGTGGGTTGGAGAGTGCTCCGGGATTCCCTCCCCTTTTCTACTACCCTAACAAGTCACAATGGGCTTGGAGTATAGTCAGTTCAGAGCGGCAGCATCACTCTGGGCAGGGTGGCTTAGTTAGAGACGGTCGGACGGGCGAAGCTACAACATGCGCTCGTCAAGGCGCGCTGCTGTGCTTCAGCCTCTCCGCCGCGCACCGAACTCCCCGTTCGGTTGTTCAGCCTTAACCCTGCATCACTTCACTTCTGTCCTGCTCTCCCGTGTTTCCCACCACGACTCCAGGTCAGGATGGCGGCGGAGTGCGCCGCAGCCGCGGTCACAACAACAACAAAAACAACAAAAACAACAAAAACAACAAGAAGAACAAGAAGAACAACAACAGCATTCCGGCGAGGTGCCGCTGGTCACTGCGCCCGTCACAGCAGCGCGTAACGCCACGGACCGCAACTTCACCTGAAAGAGAGAGGGGAGAGGGGAGACCCATGGAGATGAGCCCCGCGCGCTACCGCGCATCGTCGGCGCACGTGAGCGACGCCGTGCCGGTGGCTCTGGGAGGAGGAGGAGACGACATGTCGATGTGGAACAACGGCAGCACCGAACCGGAGGCCACGTCCGAGTCCGACCCCCAGAGGGAGTGGGTGATGCGCACGGTCACCGGCTGCCTGCTGTCGCTGCTCATCCTGTGGACGCTGCTGGGGAACATCATGGTGTGCATGGCGGTGCTGCGCTTCAGGCACCTGCGCTCCAAAGTCACCAACATCTTCATCGTGTCGCTGGCCGTGTCGGACATGTTCGTGGCCGTGCTGGTGATGCCGTGGAAGGCGGTGGCCGAGGTGGCGGGCTACTGGCCGTTCGGCGCCTTCTGCAACATCTGGGTGGCGTTCGACATCATGTGCTCCACCGCCTCCATCCTCAACCTGTGCGTGATCAGCATGGACAGATACTGGGCCATCTCGAGCCCCTTCCGCTACGAGAGGAAGATGACCCAACGGGTCGCCTTCGTTATGATCAGCGTCACATGGACGCTGTCCGTGCTCATCTCCTTCATACCGGTGCAGCTCAACTGGCACAAAGCGGCCGAAGACGAGCTGAACTTCGGCGGCGCCGTGCGCAATAACTCCTCCACAGCTGGCGCGCACGTGCACGAGGAGAACTGTGACTCGAGCCTCAACGGAGAGTACGCTATATCCTCGTCCCTGATAAGTTTCTACATCCCCGTGGCGATTATGATTGTGACTTACACGCGAATCTATCGGATTGCACAGATACAGATCAGGAGAATAGCGTCGCTGGAGCGCGCGGGGGAACACGCGCAGAACTGCAGGAACAACAGGCTGGAGTACCAGCACCACAACACGCTCAAGACGTCCATCAAGCGGGAGACTAAAGTTCTGAAAACTCTGTCGATAATCATGGGCGTGTTCGTGTTCTGCTGGCTGCCCTTCTTCATCCTGAACTGCATGGTGCCGTTCTGCGACCGGCCGACCGACCAGGACGCGGGTCTGCCGTGCGTCAGCGAGACCACGTTCAACGTGTTCGTGTGGTTCGGCTGGACCAACTCGTCGCTGAACCCCATCATATACGCGTTCAACGCCGAGTTCAGGAAGGCGTTCGCCAGCCTCCTGGGCTGCCGCAACTTCTGCGCCGGCACGCCCGTGGAGACAGTCAACATCAGCAACGAGCTGGTGTCGTACAACCAGGACACTCTCATGCACAAGGAGATCGTCAACGCGTACGTCAACATGATGCCCAACGTGGTCGAGTGTATTGACCACGAAGAGACGTTTGACAGAATATCGCAGTTTTCTCACAACAACGACAATGCCACTGACTCGGTGTGTGACCTGGATGACTGCGAGGCGGACATAAGCCTCGACAGAATGTCACCGTTCACACGCAATGGATTACACTGACCTATATCATCATCATCTCGTGTATTATGGCTACTTTAACGTGATGTTGTTATTACCGTTATAAAAGTGACGTGTCGGTGTCCTAATAGGCAACAAGTGAAGTCTGTGTTCATTTGTTCATGAGGTTGCTTCCGTATATTTGAAGCACAATGTTTAAAAAAAGAAGAAAAAAAAGAGTTTACGCATCGCACAAAATAGTTGACTGTGAGAGCACAGTATTTTCATGTCCATCTATTTGGCACATCAAGAGGAAAACGTTTCTATTATGACTGGTTATGGTTCTGATTTGAAACACGATGGGCCTATTGCTGCTTCATAACCTTGACAAGGCCAGTGCCCGCCTTTTCATTGACTATATAATAATTATGAAAAGCGAAAAGGTAGGTAGCCTTACAGAACAGAACCATGACCATTTAATCAATGCAAGCTTTCAACACCATATTGCCTATACCTATATTATTTATGCGGGTCTGGGGACGGTCCAAAACTATTTCTGACAACAAGGGGAATGTTTTGCAACATTTATCTTCTTTCTTCTTCTTCTTCTTCTTCTTCTTCTTCTTCTGGCTAATTCTCATCAAGGGTCGTCACAGCAGATCATCTGGTTATAGTTGGTAGATTTGTATATGGCGTTTAATTTATGTTATGCCAAATGCAGTATTAAAGAGCACATCAAAGTGGGTCCTGGAGCACAAAAGTCACCTGAAGGTGGGTCATAATGTGCAGGCAGTGGCTCTCTGATGACACAAAACAAGAAAACATGAACATAAACAAATGCCATGATGAGACCCATCAGTTTTGTTTTAAAAAAAAATCGTAATAATTTGGATGGAAGGGGTGGAACATGGATACAAATTATTTTTCCCCAGTGTGTTTAATCTGAGATGCATAAAGGTTTCAAGGAATAGGCTACAATAATAGCTAGTCTACAGCAGTGGTTCTCAAAATGAGTCCCCCAGGGACCCTATAGGGTTCTTTGTGGGGTTCCAATTGGACCTTTATACAAGTCTGTAACTATGAGAGTTATACAGGTCTATTTGGTTCCCTTTCCTACCCTCTCAGAGTATTTTATAGTGTAAATTGGGGTCAAATGGGGGTCTGTAGCCTAATGCATATCAAACTGGGGGTCCTTGTTTGAGAACCACTGGCATAGCAGTGGCGGCCATTTTGTGGTGCCACAGATATAAAACACATTCATTTTTCCCATAGAGATTTACAAAAATATTTATAGAAATTGTGTTATAACCATCCAAGCCAGGTTCCTGTTGATTTGTGACCATAAAACATTTGATTTTGTGTCAATAGATATTTGAAAAGCACAACAAATGACATTTATTATATAATATAATTAAATATTCCAATATGTTTTGACACAGAATCATGTACGTTTCATGGTCATGATTCACCGCAGGATCATGGATGGCTATAGGTTTTCATATACATTTTCATACATTTTTCTTTTTCGTTTTTCTTTTATGTTTTATGACCTCAATTACACCCAAAAAACCTGAACTTTGAACATTCAGTGGATTTTCTGTGGTGTGGAGTTTTCTCTGGGGTTTGGAAGCCCTTTGAGCTGTAATGAAAACCGGCAAAACAGTGAAAACAGGGACATCTGCTGGCAAATCCCATTGACATATATGCATATATTTGCAGGCTGTGACATCACAAACAGCAGGAAAATCAGATCACTTGTTTGAGCCAGAAAACCCCAGACCACAGAAAATCTATACTGAATGTTAAAAGTTCAGGTTTTTTGGATGCAATTGAGCTCAGAAAACCTTTTTTTTTTTTTTTAATTACAAAAACCTTTTTTATGTCACATTTTGCAAAACTATGGGGACAATGAATGGGTTTTATATCTGTGCAGGCACCACAAATATGACCGCCAGGTGCTATGCCCTATACTGAATTCAACACAAATGGGATCACTGCTGGGGGCCAAAGGAGAGGAGATGTGTCTGTGTCAGCCTGCAATGCGTCACCTGCACACCTCCATCTTTATACTGTACAGATAACCCCATCTGATATGAATGTATACAACTGTCCTTTGAACAGTGAAGTGTGTCACCGTTTGTCTAATAAAAAGCTGTCATGCTGAACGGAAGACAATGCTCTGTGTATATCTTAACACTTCAGTGGTTCCCAAAGTGGGGTCCGGGGACTCCCGCAGGGGTCCTTGAGGGAGTTCCATGAGGGTCCCCAGCTAAATGATAGTTAGGAAGCAAATGGACTGTAACTCTGTACAAATGGAACCAAACCATTTGGTTCCATTTGTACACTCTCAGAGTTAAATTAACGTTGATTACAATATAAATTGGGTGTCCCAGAGATAGAAATGCCATGAAATGGGGGTCCGTAGACTAATCCATGTCAAACTGGGGGTCCTTGAAATTAAACGGGTTGAGAATCACGGCTAGATCCGTATAAAGAATTATCTTATGGGGGTCCCTGCATGGCATATATTTTCAAATGGGGGTCCATTAGTGTCACTTTGGGGGTCCTTGACATGAAAAGGTTTGGGAAGCACTGTTCTACAGTAGGAGGGGGGATGGGGGGCACATTCAGGACAGTGCCTTTAATCGTTGATTTGAAATACTTAAAGGAGCAGCACAGACAACATCATCGTCCTCACCGATGATGTTGTAAGACGGCACAATTTCCATCTCCATCTGGACCATGGACAGATACCTGCCTATACCAATGACATTGATTGATTGGTAAATGGTGCATTTATATAGCG
>NC_136790.1:19078055-19130555 GCF_951216825.1 Electrona antarctica | reverse complement strand
CAGAGCCTCAACAGATATGCGAAGTCAGCTTTGATGTTTGTTTATTTATTCACACATTTTCCACTCCGAGAAGGTTGAGAATAATGAATGATAGAATCCATACAACACAGTGTTGAACTGCTATTGCTCACAACTGCAAGACAAGCCTGATCGTATCCGCTTTCTCATTCAGCTTCTTGAAGGGGAATCCATTCAGTGTTTGCAGGATTTGTAGAGCATTTCATTTCCTATTTCACTCGCATCTTTTTTTTTTATCCAGTTGAGAAGACAGGCTTCATCTCTATTTTCCTCCCTCAGGTGGATATAAATCCGACAGGCCAGATGGATCTGGGTGCCCTGAGGCCAACTGTGTTTGCTGAAACCACAATAGCAGGGATTTGATCCCTTGTTGCAGCGTACCACATCTGTAGAGCTGGCTTAAAAGGTGGACATTCAACCATGAGCTCTGAGTTGTGTGGTAGTGGGAGAGGTACTTATGGGAGTATGTAGGACTGAAGTGAAAGCAGCAACACCACAGTGTAAAGAATACTCTGTTACGAGTGAAATTCCTGCATTCAAAATCTTACTTCAGTCAAGTAAGATTTCAACTAAAAAATCAAAAAAATCAACTTGTGATTTAAAAAAAAATCTTTTATGGGATCCCCATATCTACACTATACAATCTTCAGTGGAAGAGAGTGACTAGGAGATATGCCATCAAAAGAGGCAATTTGTCCTATTCTGCTGCTTCCAGGTATGAGGGCATTGAACTCTCATACTTTTTTATTTTATTAATTTCCAAGCAAGGACCCTCAGTTTGATATGCATTAGGCTACGGACCCCCATTTGTTACAAATGTGTATCTCTGGACTCTGGGACCCCAAACTACACAGTCAAATCCTCAGTGTTCATTTGTCTACAAACGGAACCATACGGATCCATTTGGTTGACAATGACAATTTACAGTATACAAATAAAACCCTTTATTTTTCTACACTGTGTGTTAGAATACAAAGCTTTTGATTCAGACCAAGATCTAAAGAAAAGAAATGGCTCAGATTTAAATCCTCTCCTGTTGACTTTTGTCAATGTCATTCAGTCCCGAAGCCGCCCGGTATGTAGGTATAAGACTTTGTCATACGTCAAATAGCGAAAATAAAAGATCACACGCTCACTGTTCGTCGTAATGCCAAGTGTTGGGAATCTGCTATTTTCGCAGAATGTTCACCTGTTTTCGCTGAATATATGCCTATTATATGACATTCCCAGAAAAGGGATACTAGAATCGATGGAATCATCAACGAGTGCTGGAAACAGAGAGGAGACTGTGAAATGTTTGGAATATATGACTATATGACAAGTAAGATACCGGAGAACTCGAAGTACATCCATCCCCTCCAGACTCCAGCCCAACAACAGTCGGGCCTATCTGCACTGAATCAGCCCTCTGTGTGCACACACGCATACACACTTCGACATACACGTCTTGACATCAGCTGACACATATTAAAAACCTCAGTCACACACATATTTCAAGGTTTATAATCATGTGCTTGGTAGCGATTAAATGTGTTTTCAAGTGTGTTCAAGGCATTTGAACCTGATGATGATGTTTGGTGTTAAACGATTATTTTTTTAATAATTATCTTATAATTATAATGCCTTTGTTAGGTCTTGTTTATGTGGATCAAAGGGTATGTTAATGACCTCTGTGATTGTATTGTTTTCTGGTGGATGGGGTGCTGGGCCGTACTCTTGTGAAATGGTGAGGACATGAGGGCAAGCGGTGACGTGAACTGGAACAATGAAAACACATATGCTGCCTTCTGTAAACTACGGTTATACACAGAGGTTGGGGTCATATACAAGACCCTACATGGTCTGTGCCCGCCCCCCCTAAGTGAATTCATTAAACGGAAGCCTGATAGGGAAATCAGTACCAGAGCAACCACTCGAGGAGACTGCGAAGTGCCGCACCGGCAAACAACATTCGGCCAAAATGTCCTCTCAGTACAGGGTTGTGTAGCATGGAATGGCCTTCCTCTGCGTATAAGGGATTGTGCTACATTTCCATCTTTTAAATTTAATCTGAAAAAATGGTTGCTTGAAAACCAAAGCTGCAACCATTTATTATTTTAGGTGTATTTCTTTTGTTTATGCTGTGTTCCCTATGTAATGTTATGTAAATGTATTCCACTGTTTGCCTGTCTGTTTTCCGTTTTGTGTTTCTTGTGAGGACTGCGGATGAAAATTAGCAACTGTGCTATATCCGGTGTATTTACGTCCATGTGACGTCCATTAATATGCATTGTCCTGTCCAAATAAACAAATAAAGTAAGTAAGAGCAGAGATGCCCACGAGTCTCGGAGATCGAGTCCCAGTCGAGTCTGGAGTCTTTGGGGTCGAGTCCGAGTCGAGTCTGGAGTCTTTAGCCACGAGTACGAGTCGAGTCTGGAGTCTTTAGCCACGAGTACGAGTCGAGTCTGGAGTCTCAGTAAAATAATTCATGTAATTATTCATTTATACAACATAGCCTAAGGCTGAAGGCTACAGTTGTGATGAGTTGTTGGCTGTTAAAGTTCCAACCTCATGGTTCCATTTCCAGGACAGGAGTGAATGGCCTAAACATCTCTGAAGTATAGGTAGGTATAGATCTCCAGAGTTTGTCCAAGTATTGTCTCCGTTCGAAAAGTGAACCTTTATCATTATCCATCTTATTCGTGCAATGGTCCAAAACAGAGCTATACAGCTATCGTTGTGACAAGTGACTATTAAATATCTAATACTGTAAGTTTACGGTTTACAGCAGAATTCTCATTTCAGAATCTTCATGTTAATGCAAGATAAATAGCGAACATTAAACACTTAATTGTAAGCCTAAACTGTGTCATTTTAAAAGAAGCCAGACTACAATTAAGCTAACAATGCGTTGCATCGCAAAGCATTTTAAGGTTGTAGATCTGTGATAAGATTTCTGAATTCTGATCAATAATATGATGAATAATGAATCATCTAAATCTGAATAACTACTAGTAGTATAACTAAAGCTGTCAAATTAACTTAGTGGAGTAAAAAGTGCAATATATTTGAGATGTAGTGTATAAACTTATACAAGAAATAAAAATACTCAAGTGATGAAGTGAAGTAAAAGTACCTTGAAAAGTACAGTACTTGAGAAAATTGATTGACCGGGGACCGCCAGAGGTCCTTCTCTAAATGTGTTAATAATTAGGGACCAAGAAGTCACGCAGTGACTTTGGTCACTACTTGTTTTTGTGTTTATTTTTCTTCTTCTTCTTCTTCTTCTTCTTCTCCTTCCGCCAAAAATAGCTGTTCTGACTGAATGGTGCAGTCGGTTTTCGCGAAACGCGGTAATCTGGTAGAGGGCCATGCCAAACGGTGAATATGCGACGCCCAAGACGATTGGCCAAATGGTGGCGCTATAGCGCTCAATTGAAAATGCTAACTTTGAACGTGCATAGCTCATGAACCGTTTGACCGTTGGCAATGACACTTTGATACCCATATGCGTATCCTCGTGCTGAACAACTTTCGTGTTCTGACTTTTGACCTCTGACCTTTAGATCACCCGCCATTTTGAATTATATGATCAGTACTTTATTTTATTCTCCTTCTGCCAAAAATAGCTGTTCTGACTGAACCGTGCAGTCGGTTTGCGCAAAACTTGTCAACATGATAGAGGACCATGCCAAACGGTGACTATGTGAAGCCCATCATGATTGGCCAAATGGTGGCGCTATAGCACTCAATTGATGCAAAACTTGCAAAACTTGCAAACTTTGAACGTGCATATCTCATGAACCGTTTGACCGTTGGCAATGACACTTTGATACACATATGTGTCTCCTCATGCCGAACAACTTCCGAGTTCTGACTTTTGACCTCTGACCTTTAGATCACCCGCCATTTTGAATTATTTGAAAAACAGTTCAAATGTAACTCCTCCCAGAATCTTTGCTCAAAATGCACGAAAACTTCTACACGTGAACTTTGGACCTATACGGACAAATAATCGTAGCACATTTTTGTTAAGTGAAAAAATGAAGTTTTTATGAGCCAATGAAAATTGCTGTTTTGTGAAAATTATTCTTCTGCCTCTAATACACACACATGCTTATGTCACTTTACTATGCGAATCCCATCATGATTGGCCAAATGGTGGCGCTATAACACTCAATTGATGCAAAACTTGCAAACTTGCAAACTTTGAACGTGCATATCTCATGAACCGTTTGACCGTTGGCAATGACACTTTGATACACATATGTGTCTCCTCATGCCGAACAACTTTCGTGTTCTGACTTTTGACCTCTGACCTTTAGATCACCCGCCATTTTGAATTATATGAAAAACAGTTCAAATGTAACGTCTCCCAGAATCTTTGCTCAAAATGCACGAAAACTTCTACACGTGAACTTTGGACATATACGGACAAATAATCGTAGCACATTTTTTCTAAGTGAAAAAATGAAGTTTTTATGAGCCAATGAAAATTGCGCGCGCACGCACACACACACACACACACACTAAAGTTTATACTGAATGATGTTACTGTTTAGAATGAGTCAACTGACTGTGTCTGCATAGCTCAGTTGGTAGAGCTCTCGCCGTTGGACCACAAGGTTGTGTGTTCAAATCCCGGTAAAGACAACTCAGTGTATCCATTGTGTGCTGCAAGATTTGTGATGACTCAACTATATAAATATTGAAGTAGATTACATTTGACCCATCAGGCACTAGGACATGGCATCACAATAATAGAGATACTAGTAACTGAAATAGTGTAATAAGTGTATTTAGTGTAATAGTGTAATAAGTCTAATTTGTTTTCACTGCCTACACAAATTACTGTAGAAGTCAGCCTAACAACTACATCTTGAAATTATCTGAAGACACTGTATAGTCAGCCTGATGAGGGCTGTTGAACGCCCTGTGGGCTATATCAGTGAGATCAATAACTTTAAAGTCTGGTGTGATAATAGCCACCTTATGTTAAACACCACAAAAACTAACCAAATCACCACCAAATCCATGGTTATGAACGATTGTCTGCCTAACACACACACGCATGCAGCCACGCATGCACACACGCACGCACACACACACACGCACGCACGCACGCACGCACGCACGCACGCACGCACGCAGCCACGCACGCACGCAGGCACGCAGGCACGCATGCAGCCACGCACGCAGTGCAGGCAGGCAGGCACAGGCAGGCAGGCAGGCAGGCAGGCAGGCAGGCAGGCACGCACGCACGCAAACACGCACACACGCACACACTTTAACTGTGCGTGATAACACACTGTAGTAATGGATAAAGACATGCCCAAAATGAAGACACACCTTCTTGTTACCAAATCACTAAATGGTTTTATTGTTTACAATGTAGTCACTGATTGTCTCTGTGTAGGTCAGTCAGTAGAGCTCCCGCCTTCGGTCCACAAGGTTGCGAGTTCAAATCCCGGTACCGACAACTCGGCTCGTCGGTCTCATTTGTGCGTGTTGTTCTTATTGCGCATTGTTCTTCTTCTATCTTGGTCCCGCTTTATCGCTGCTTGCAGCTATATTTTTATTTTATTTTTGTCAGGTGAAACCACCTGACTAATGAAAGCTCATGAAAACTAGACAACCTTTCTAGCCCTAGTCACACTGACGGCCTATAGCCTGATTGGCCCCTCTGGCCAATGGGACACCAAGCAACGGCAAAGCATGCCCTCTGGCCAATGGGAAGGGGAGAGGCAAATATCCCTGGCAGCCACGCAGGCTACAGTACAGTACAGTACAGTACAGTACAGTACAGTACAGTACAGTACAGTACAGTACAGTACAGTACAGTACAGTACAGTACAGTACAGTACAGTACAGTACAGAGCAACGCAGCAGACAAGCATGCTCACACTCACAGGGTGACGGGGAAGGAAGAGTGCAACCCGGTGTTGGGTGAACCCGCGTGCACCCCGACACGGCGCAGGGTGAACCCGCGTGCACCCCGACACGGCGCAGGGTGAACCCGCGTGCACCCCGACACGGCGCAGGGTGAACCCGCGTGCACCCCGACACGGCGCAGGGTGAACCCGCGTGCACCCCGACACGGCGCAGGGTGAACCCGCGTGCAGCCCAACACGGCGCAGGGTGAACCCGCGTGCACCCCGACACGGCGCAGGGTGAACCCGCGTGCACCCCGACACGGCGCAGGGTGGAGAACACAACGGAGACAGTGCACGCAAACAACGGCCGCAAGGCGCAAGGTTTTGTGACACACAAACATACACGTTACTAAAATAATAATCATACTAATATGGGCGGGGGGGGGGGCTCAACAGAGACAGCGCACGCAAACAACGGCCGCGAGGCGCAAGGTTGTGACAGACAAACATATACTAAAATAATAATACTATAGGGAAACACACACAACAGAGACAGTGCTTCTTTCACCTGACAAATATCACTATATGTGATCATTTCTTGGGGGCTTTTTGCCTTTATTGATAGATTAACAGTAGTTTGACAGGAAAGGGGGAGAGAGACGTACGCAGCAAAGGTCATCGGGATCTGGACTCGTCTCGAACCCGCGACAGGCTGTCAGGCTGGATTACCAGCCTAGGTGCCTCCTGGACCGCTCGGCCGGCCCAGGCCAATCAGCATCATTTTAACTACTTTATGCAATGTACATTTGTCCCTGGCACAAAACCTTCAGCTGGCAGTCCACGGGCCAAATATATTTGTACAAATACAAGACAATGTGGGGGTCCTTAAAGTGTGACAACCATTCCTTTACACCACTGCTGATTGGCTTAGAGGGGATACACTATCTGTCAGGACAAATCCGTCACAATACCTTTATCTCCCTCTCTCTTTAATCACACAATCCCACACGCACGCACGCACGCACGCACGCACGCACGCACGCACACACATACACACACTGTATTGTGTTTTCTAGCGTCTACATTCTCAACGTGTTTCTTACCAGATTTATATTCAAGTGATTCCTCACAAACTTTGTGAACAGCACCTTGGGCTAGTTTCCTGTTTCATATATACTTAAAGGGGAATATCACTCATTTTCAACATTTTGATGCATAATTCACCAACGGGAAAATTCTACTACTACGTCAGCAAATTGTGGAATGCCCTGACACCATCCATTAAAAGATGTGGATCACTGGCATCTTAAAAAAAAATCAATACAAAAATCACACCTGTGTGAAGTGAGTGGTGCAACTCTGTGTGTGTGTGTGTGTGTGTGTGGGGGGGGTGCGGGTAGAGTTCCAGACCCACAGGAACGCATCCAGGGTGCTGGCCCGGTTCCGGCGAGCCGCCCGCGTCCGAAACGGTAGAGAAATAGTAGTAGTGGTAGTGGTAGTAGAAATGACAGAGTTACCATGTGGGGGTCCCCAGGGGTGTGTGGGGGGGGGGAGTTCCAGACACCCAGGAACGCGCCCAGGGGGCCGGGCCGGTTCCGCCATGCCGCACCGCGTCCGAAATGGTTGAGAAATGACCGTGCGGCAGTCCCTCTACTGTACCCTCTACTGTACTGTACTGTACTGTACTGTACTGGCACACCCGAAAGCATCATATATACAGTTAATATGTGCGTGTGTGTTTGTGTGTGCGTTAGGTTGCGCACAGGTGGTGAAAAACAACCATGTTGTTTTCGTGCTCATACCCAGCCAGCTACCCAGCAACCCAGCTACCCAGCTACCCAGCCACCCACCCATGGCCACACATAGCTCCGTTAGGGAGTGGTTGCACCACTCAAAAATCCCATAGAAAGGAGGTGTCATTCACTGCTGACATTTTTCCCTTATTCTCCTTATTTGTTGTTGATATGTACCGATATTATCGTGTTATTTGTATGCTCTGTTGATAAATTGAATACATAAGCACACAATTCTCCATATTCACAAGGTGGCCATTTAGCACTTAAGTCATAGTTCAAGTGACTTATGGGTGGCATTTGTGTTTTGAAGACTCTGCCCACCATGGCTGCGGCCAAAAAACATATCAATTTGAGGGTCCTTGACACGAAAAAGTTGAGAACCCTATAGAGCCAGTACTGGAAATTATGCACCTGGATATCATGTTGCGAGGTGGGGAATTTGTGAAGGAGGTTTATGGAAGTTTTGTCCTTTCTTTCGATAGGTTGTGTGTTTATGAATGGTTGTCAGATGTTGTACATCCTGGATGTTGGCTCGTGAGACCATGCAGTACAGCCAACGTCTCTCAGTCAAACTATCATTTTAACTTTTTCCTGCAGGTTGATTGTGGAAAAATAAAAATCACACCCGTGTGAACTGAGTGGTGCAGTGAAGTCACACACTAACCATAGCAACCGTGCTCATCTGTACGTGGCCCCACGTACAGGTACACACATACACAGATACAGACAAAGCTGGTTGTTGGAGTGGTTTGCACCACTCAACAAAGCTGGTTGTTGGAGTGGTTTGCAGTGCAAACCACTCTAACAACCAGCTTTGCACCACTCAAAAATCAACTGAAACTGTGAAAGAGAGATTCCAAGGATTTCAAGGACCCCCATAACTCTGAGAGTGCATGTACACAATGGCACACTCGTAAGGGGCCATTTGGAACCCCCCAAAGAACCATGAGGGTCCCTGGACCACACTTCAAGACTGGTGGAACCCCCCAAAGAACATTGAGGGTCCCTGGACCGCACTTCAAGACTGGTGGGCTGTGAGGGACAGCCCCCCAAAGAACCATGAGGGTCCCTGGACCGCACTTCAAGACTGGTGGGCTATGAGGGACAGGTATTGCAAGTGGGCCCCCAAATAATTGGCAAATCACTATAAGATGTGAATGATATTATATAATTAATTCTAGAAGTCATCTACGTTATAGTTCTGTGATCAATTTATTGATCATTAAAATAAACATGCTCTTAAAATTGCAGCCAAATGCATGGCTGCCATGTTACATTCTTAACTCATGTTGTCAATAACTAAGCTTCAATTTACAATTTGTTGGTAAGTCAGATGGAAATTATATATTCATGCATTATTTATATTAGATTTGTTATTGTCAATCTCCCCTCTGAAACATTGTGGTTTATATTGTCAGTGAGACTTTTTTAAGACATTTAAATAAAGCACTTTTGAATTTAATTTAATTTAATTTAATTTAATTGAAAATGGTGGGCCCTATTGTAAACAAGTCTAATGCTTTATTGTGTCGTCCACTCACAGTTAACAGTTTTTGTATTGAGTTGTACTTGGAATGTACTGTAACAAACTGTTAATAAATCAATCAATCTTCGGTCTAATAATCGGTCTAATAATCGGACAACATGAATGTATATGCACTGTGCACTGTGCAGGTAGACTGATGTCTACAACACATGTGCACCTAAATATGCAAATGGACTCCAGGGGTAGGGCCCGACAAGCCTATCTATGGCTTCTCCCTAGACCTTTTTCGGATATTTGGACAGAATACAAGCAACGGACACTCAAAAGAAGTAGAAAAAGAAATTTGAACTGTATGTCCACCATTCCGAAAATAAAACTGAATCAATCAATCAATCAATCAATCAATCAATCAATCAATCAATCAATCAATCAATCAATCAATCAATCAATCAATCAATCAATCAATCAATAATAATTGTCCCAGGCCTACATGTCAGAGGAGGTATACAGAATCAGATCCATCAGTAGTACCCAGTCTGCATGCCACCAATGCAGCTTCTATTCCACACAACTACACCTTAACCACTGACCAGAAGACATTATTTTCAAAGTTTCATCATCACCATCATCTTTATTTCTCCTCCATGGCAACTTTTATCGACCTCTGTCCATGAAAGTTAGAATATAATATATGTGTGTGTGTAGTTGTGTACTGTATATAAATACATATAATCAGGATAACGTTTCGAATCACTATAGTACATAACAAATACTGTCTGTGTCACTTTAGCATTATGCAACCCTGATAGTGGGTCATTTTAGAGGTGTGCGTGCGTGCGTGCGTGCGTCACTGCGTCACTGCGTCACTGCGTGTGTGAGTGGTAAACACTCTCAGAGGAGTTGGTGTTCACTGCAGGACCACTACAGCACAGGTAAACACTCTCAGCGGAACCTCATTCAGCTTTAATCTTTAATTTCCCTCCACTGTTCTGAAATGCCTTTCCACTTCCACATTTCCACATTCAGTATCGGGGTTTTCATTGTAATTCAACAGTAGGCAATTGTTGAGCAATGAGAGTTCTATTCAGGTAATGCTCAAATAATGTAAATAATTGTCCGGTAGACACTAGAGTCGAGGTTTATTGCTGAAGATGCAAGCAGTGGTGTAGTAACAAAGTCCATTTACTTAAGCAATGTAGGCTACTTGACTGCACTGACTTTGTTTTTGAGTATTTGTTTTTGTTTTAAACTTTCATTTCACTACATTTCAAAGACAAATATTGTACTTTTTAATCCACTATATATTTTTTAGGAAAGCATCCCGACCCGGGCCACAAACTTAATGAAAATATCTATCGCAGTAACATGACTGTATGTGCAGTGGTTCTAAAGCTTTTTCAATGACCCCAAATCTATATGGTTTTGGCTGCGGACTCCCAAATCTATGGTTTTGGCTGCGGACTCCCAAATCTATATGGTTTTGGCTGCGGACTCCCAAATCTATATGGTTTTGGCTGCGGACCCCCAAATCTATATGGTTTTGGCTGCGGACTCCCAAATCTATATGGTTTTGGCTGCAGACCCCCAAATCTATATGGTTTTGGCTGCGGACCCCCAAATCTATATGGTTTTGGCTGGGGGCCCTAAAATCTATATGGTTTTGGCTGCGGGCCCTCAAATCTATATAGTTTTGGCTGCGGGTCCTCAAATCTATATGGTTTTGGCTGCGGGCCCTCAAATCTATATGGTTTTGGCCCGCATCTAAAAATATTTTGTGCCCGGGGACTAGGGGACAAAGATTTCGTTTTTTGAAGGGCACTAGTCCCTCACGTTTGTTTGAGAGCATTTCTGACGTAAATCACTTCAAGTCTATGGATTTTAATGTTTGTTTACCAAGGGCACTTAATCGTTTGCCAGCCAAGTCTATGGACTTTAATGTTGGTTTAGGGCACTAAACGTCATGTAACAAATTTTGTTTCAAACAAGAAACAAGCCAGGATGGTATATATGTGCTTCGAATTTTGAGGAGAACTTTAGCCAAAGAATAGCAGATCTACAAGCTAGATCGACTATTTTTGGGAAAAGAGGTTTGGTGTACTGTAGAGGGAAGAAAAGTACAGAGTGAAAGGTGGTCACTATAAGTATTAATGGTACTATAAAGTGGTTAAATGTCTGAAAATACACATTAACTTGAATGCATACACAACGCTTGACAGTGCTGTCAAACAAGTCTACGAGCTGTCTATGAAACCTACAGTATGGAAGAAGTTTAATTCTACAATTTTGTACAATAGCCTATGTAGTAAGGGAGGGTCCCCGGCACGTCCTTGACCTGAGGGGGGAAAAAACAAACATTGAAGACCCCTTTGCAGTGGAGTCAGAAGGTAAAAGTACAAATACCACCATGTAGAAAAACTACAAGGAAAAGTCCTGTATTCAACCTTTTGCTAGTAAAACATTTGTTTCCCAAAAATAGCCGTTGTACATGCAGATCGGCTATTTTCGAAAGGCCAAAGTCTCAAATTTGTACTGTGTTGTTGTGTAATGATATCTGAATCTATAAAGTAACTTGTAATTAAGTTCTCAAATCATTTCAGTGGAGTTAAAAGTACAACATTTTCCTCTAAGATGTAGAGGAGTAGAAGCATAAATAAATAGTAAATTAAATAGATTGGGAGTACTCAAGTAAAGTAAATAAGAAATGGAGGCGTGATGTCACGTCCACGAGGCGTGACCATATATGGAGGCGTGATGTCACGAGGCGTGACCATATATGGAGGCGTGACTACCGGGAAATGCCGGCTTTCATATAGTAAACACGACCTACGATCGCAACAAAAACATATGCATATTATGTCCCAACAACCAACGGCCCTCCTTGTTCTTTTCTTTGTTGTTAAGTTGAACAGCATGGCATCCTCTGTGGTCCTCCTGCTGCTGCTATCCCTCGGCCCCATGCCCTCAGCTGGGCATGGGGCCCAGCTGAAGGTGTTCGACCTGCGGGCCAGTGACCTGCCCACCGACGGTTATGTCAGAGTTTTCTGCGGTCCCGTGGGTTTTCTGCGGCCCCTGGGTACAACGTCCGTTCTCAACGACAACCCCAACCCGCGGTGGGAGGAGGACTTCACCTACTTCATAGCCCATGCAGGTTTTTTATTATGATTATCATTTTTGTTTCATTTTGACTATCAATTTCAGAATATATATATTTTTTTGGTATAGATTTTATTTTGAAGTATTTTTTAAATTCACAATAGGGTATTTCCAAGGGAAACCATTAATTAATTTATTTATTTTAAACTAGCCCATCTTGTCTCTCCCCGTTTCCTGTCAGTAAAAGGCAGGTAAAAGGCAGTAACATCCCCTATTTTTTCTTGAAAAGAATCACACCTGTGTGAAGTGAGGGGCGCTCTTATCATTATACATCATCATCATTTCTTGAACATAATTTTATTGCCACAAATTTACGTCATATTTGACAGACATATGACCTAATTTCTCCTTTCATTGTCAATGGCAAATATGAGACGTGTGGGAAAAAAACAAACAAAAAACTGGCACATAGTTTATAACATTCTACTAGGATGTATGTATGGAATACAATAACAAAGACTAAAAGCATTAAAGGACATTTCCAGTGTATGATTTTATAGTTGGTTTTAGTAAATTGAATTTTAGACAGTTCTTTTGTTTTTGTTTTTCAAATTCAAGTTTTTTTATTTGGTTAGTTTTGCGATAAACCTTGTTCTTGGCCCATGCAGCATACAGAGATGTTGAGGCTGGAGGTGCACGACAGTGACAACATCTTCGACGACTTGCTGGGGGTGTGTGAGCACCTCATCCAGGTCGGCACGCACCGCCACAACTACTGCTTCCTGAGGCGCGGCGGCACGCTGCACTACACCTACCACCTTCAACCTCAACCTCAATCCGCCACACTTCTGTGACAAAATAAATGAATAAACTTGCCACAGTAGGTTTTAATGTCTGTTTTGATTTTTGAGTGGCGCTAGCCCCTCCTATATATGGCTTTAATGTTTGTCTTTCAATGATGTTTGTTTAAGAAAACACTATAGACAATAAAGAGAAATCTAATGTTTGTTTTGAGGACTTAAACAAACGGGACGAACCCGTATTTAGGCATACCCAAATATGGAGTCTGGCCTGGGCAGGGGCATTGTGATGTCAGCTGTATCCCCTTTTATGCCCATATATATGGAGATGTTTGTTAGACATGCCCAATCGGCGTGCGCACGCATCCGCCTGGGTGACATCAGACAGATGGGCGAGTGTGGTCGCTTTGACATGGGATGAACTTTGAGCAATAAATCACAATGACCTGGGCACCATATGGGGGCTGATGTGACATGATGTCACGATGACCTGGGTTCTTGCCTGGGTGAGGGTGACGTGACAGGGATTGTGGGTTAGGTGTCAAAAACGCAAGGTTTCATAGTTAACATGTGAACATGAACTCTTGTCGACAAACAATAAGGTAAATAGTTTCATAGGGTGCAGAGAGCAGAGAACAGTGTACTGCCTCACAGACACTTAACATAAACTAGCATCTGTCTTAAATAACACGCTATTAAATAACATTCTATACCTATTTGAAACTACAGAGCATAGCAATGGATGTGGTTTTCTGGACCCACTGAGAACTCTCCAATTATACATTTTTCCCACAAAAATCACAACTGTGTCATGATGATGTACTTATCATCGTACATCATCATGACGTAAAATATACACTATGCCTATTTGCTTAGACACTGTGATGTAAAATTGTCCATTCATTGTCAATGTCAATTTAATATTTGTGTATATAGGACAAATGACAAACGTGTGAACTGAGTGGTGTAAGGTCTTATATAGCCTGTCTGACGTAATTAAATCATGTCTGACGTAATTAAATCACACCCGGGTGAACAGGGTGAACATAGCAACCATGCTCATTTTTTCTGCACAAACAAAGCCAGTTGTAGGAGTGGTTTACACCACTCAAAAATGACATATCACACCAACAGGAACGTTTGACCAAACTTCGGACTAATCACAACATAGGCAAGCTACCGCGCTTGTGCCTCCGCCTGGACGTTGGCTCGTGAGACTAGTATAGGCTACAGCCAACGTCTCATCTAATCATACACCGCTGCTGCTTGCTTTGCACTGCTGGCAGTGAATAACCCATTTAGACCTGAGGACGATTCTACAAATGCCTTCTAAACTGAAAACCACATGTTTCTATGTCAGTCGTTCTCAAACATTTTCATGTCAAGGACCCCCAAAAATATATGTAATTGGCCCCCGACCCCGATCTGAAAATATATTGTTCCAGAGGACCCCCCCCCCCCCCCCCAGAAGCAAAGATTTGAGTTAAAAACATTCACTCTGAAATAATATAATATATATTCAAATATTTGTGCTACATTTTCACGATTTTTCAAAAATAGCAGATCTATACAAGCTCGTAGCGCGGCACAGAGTGCTGCGCTACGAGCTTGTATATCTGCTATTTCCCAATAGCTAAAGTATAATAGGCCTATAATGCTTAAAACACCAAAAAGGGGTTCCCGTCCTGAATTAGATAAAGCTGGGCTGAATGTGGAAACAAAATATATCACATTAACAAGAATGTGTGACCAACCGCTGACCTGAGAACATCTCGGAGGCACAGAACTATAGCTTACTTTATAGACGCCCCCCCCCACATGAGGCACAGAACTATAGCTTACTTTATAGACGACCCCCACCCACATGAGACACAGAACTATAGCTTACTTTATAGACGGCCCCCACCCACATGAGACACAGAACTATAGCTTACTTTATAGACGACCCCCACCCACATGAGACACAGAACTATAGCTTACTTTATAGACGGCCCCCACCCACATGAGACACAGAACTATAGCTTACTTTATAGACCGCCCCCACCCACATGAGACACAGAACTATAGCCTACTTTATAGACCGCCCCCACCCACATGAGACACAGAACTATAGCTTACTTTATAGACCGCCCCCACATGAGGCTCAAAAGACTCGGAGCCCGCAGAACAAAACCATAACTTCTTCTGTTCTGGTGCATTGGGCTTTATGTACTTGAGGGGTCGACAACCTTTTTAACATGAAATATTTCCAACTGATGTTGATCGATTGTCCATAATCATACAGGATGTAATGGTCATTAGCAATAACCCTGTAGAAATGAATACCAGCACTCACGTTGTATCCTTAAGGATTCTTGTTTTATTTTGTTCCCCCCAGCATCAAACAACAACAGTGTGGACCTCCTCAGCGTAAATTCAGCCCTCGGGCAGAAACGTCCACACTGTTGTTGTTTGCTGCTGGGGGGAACAACATAAAACAAGAATCCTTAAGGATACATGGTATATACAGTCTGTATCTTCCAGAACCGTGCACCTGTTACATTATGACGTGGAATTACTCAACCGAGTGCTTGCTTTTGCTTTCTTCTTCACATTAGCAATAACCCACCAGACTCCCTCCCCAGTCAGAGTTAGGTGTTTGAATGAATGCGGAATTATATATGAAAGATGTCCTTTGTATACTTTGTGAGTTGACTTAATTTAACTGAATCAAATTTTATTATATTTCATTTTAAAAGAAAAGTGAGGGGCGCTCTTATCATCATATTCCGTGCTCAGCCAATCAAAATCTATTCATCATCTAATTAGTGCAGATTGCTGCAACTGGGTCCAAAACATTCGACCACATCACACCCATTTTAGCTTCTCTACACTTCTTCTCAATCTCTTTTAGAATTGATGTTTGAAATCCTGTTCAGGGCATTCAAGGCTAGGTTGGGTCTTGCTCTGCCTTACTTATCTGATCTGCTCTGCCCCTATGTGTCAACACGGTGTCTGAGATCCTCAGGCAAAGCACTTCTAGAAAGCCAAGTTTGCAGTTTGAAGACCAAAGGCGATCTGGTTTCAGTTCCAGATCCAACACTTTGGAATGCGCTGACCTTGGAGATCAAGCATGCTGAATCGGTATCCTCCTATAAATCTTTTATAGACTAGCTGTCAGTGCTCTTCATTTCAGTATCATTCATGTTGATTATTGAAATGTCTCTTGTTGCTTCTTGTTTTTGTTTTGTGTACACAATTTTGAAAGGTGCTACATGAAAATGTTAGTTTTATTATCAGTATAATAATGTAATGTAAAACACCGGATCCCCCCCCCCCCCCCCATGTACAACAAAAAACAGAGTAGTACATCATTACAATACACACGATAAATACTACAAATAAATGCAAACACACAGTTTCAGGCTACAAAAACGATGTACAGTGGAGTCATAACAACACTCTCATCATTAACACAAAAAAGACAGAAGAGATTGTTTTTGGTGAAACACTAGAGACAGACACACAAATCTTGCGCACATTGCACACATTACTATTCATGTTGAACAGATCAACTGGGTATGTTCGTATACACATTGCACACATTACTATTCATGTTGAACAGATCAACTGGGTATGTTCGTATACATAGCACAAGAGGCTGAACAAACAGCCGAAAGACACGCACATCCAATTACCTATGATGTAGGCTGGGTGCAGCTGGATCAAAGACAATCATAGATTGAATAAATTGGTGTGGAGACTTTTTTATTCTTTACTCTATGTCCGTTCGTATACATGCCTATAGGAGTAGTAATAGACCATCTTTTGTAAGCAAAGAATCTATTTCCTTCGCCGTTTAAGATCTTTTGGTGCTAGTAGATGGATTATTTTGTTTTTCACTTTTATTATGAGTGCACTTCAGTCTTCAGTACTCTTCTGTCCTGGTAAGGATGTCTGTATGTAGCCTTAAAGTCACAATTGCTGCAACAACTGAACATTTGTTCAAAGATTGTTGGACAACCACTACAGAGACTCTACATGATATCAGCATCCTACGGTTAGCAAGGAATATCACCTCAAACACTAGCCATGTTTTGTACTGTAGGTTTCTGCCTTCAGGAAGGCGATGGTGTTCGTGTTCCAGCATATAATAAGGTCAGACTGACTTTGAGGCTTAATCAGGAGTTTTGCCAGGACTAGACTGAGCGGTGGACATTGCTCTTGTCTTTATGTTTTTATGTAGTATGCACTTTTTTGTTTCCTTTTTGTTTTCCACGTTAGGTCAAATGTGAGTATATGTGTTGCATTATACAAGGCTGCTGGGTTGCAAGACAAATTTCACTGCAAGCTGACAATAAAGTATCATATCATATCATATCATATCATATCATATCATTTCATATCATCAGTTAGTCCGAGACCATGTAGTCTCATGGTTGCAGGATTGGCGCCCTAGTAACCCATTTTCTTATGCCACGTTTTAAAGGAGTGAAAGTTGGAACAGTCTCGGATGGTAGCTGGTAGACCGTTCCATGATGAACTTTCCTGCACTGAATGAGTTTGTGGTGTGGTCCCTGAAGGGCTGCGGACAGTTCAGAAATCCACCTAACAGTGACATCGTCGGTAGGCAGCTTTGGTCATCGTGTCAAACGAGATTTAAAATGTTTTATTTATTGCATAAGAACAATGGCTTCTATAAAGCATGCATGCACATTTTCCAGGAATATAAAGTCTGTCGCTGCAATTAGTTTGGATTCTCCATCGATGGCGTCACTGGTACGCAGGTTTCTGAACTGTCCACAGCCCTCCTCTGGGACACAGACCGAGTGGACAAAAATGTTACCGTATAATAATGAGAATTAGTGAGGAGCATTTAAACGAAGATAGGTTGAAAATGGGTAAGAAATCGTCCTTTAATTCTCCCAGGGGTGGCGGACAGAGTTCATGTAGTGTTTTATAGCAACATAAGTGTTCTAGAAAACTATTTAGGATTTAGTAGACATTTGTAGAATCGGCCTCAGGTCTTAATGGGTTAACCCATTCTGGGCGGGAACCCCTTTTGGTGTTTTAACTAAGCATTATGTTATACTTTAGCTATTGAAAAATAGCAGATCTACAAGGTCTGCTATTTTTGAAAATTCGTGAAAATGCGGCACAAATCTTTGAATATATATTCTTTCAGAAGACTTTATTTTTATTTTGACTAAATGGGTTAAGGTCATGCTTGGTCAGTTCATCTTTTGGACACGTCAGATGAATGTTTGAACCGGGCGGCCTGTGTGTGAGTTTATCCCCAAAAGGTGTGAGGTCAGCCAACATGTTGTCAAATGAAATGAGTCCATGTCCCAGAGAGCCCCCCAACACACACAAACACGCACGGACAAACGCACGCACGCACGCACGCACGCACGCACGCACGCACGCACGCACACACACACACACACACACACACACACACACACACACACACACACACACACACACCAAGGTTATTATAGTTTTTATGTTTTTACCTTCGTTTTGATTTTCATTGCACCTTATTCTTGTCTTCATGTTTACAATATTAGTTAGATGTAATTCATTTTAAAGTGGGCTTGCTAGTTTGGTTTAGTTAAGTTTCTATTTTGTGAAAAGATGTAGTTTTAGCTCAGTATCATTCGTCTCGGTGTTAGTTTTTTATTGCGAGACCTACTATTTCCGCTATATTTTAAAGAAACATAATGATGAAAACACAAAACACGTTAGTTAATATTCTATTTTCAGTTAAATAAAATGATTGAACACTTTATTTGTCAGAAATGTAAACAGCACGTGGTACAGTCAGACATGGCTAAAAGGATAACACAAAAAAGTCCCGGCGACTTGTTTCCATGCATTGTGGTCCTATAATTATGTTTTCAATTCATCAACATAGCATAAAAAAATAACACAATAATACATGTCATCAACAAATACAAAACACAATTATGTACAAAGAACAAAAGGAGGAAACGGCGGCAGTGAATGACTTTCTATAGGAATGTAGCCTACATCTACCTCCCCTTTATTGTGGTCTCCTGATAGATGATTTTTCAGGACAGTTTTGAAAGAAACCAGTCATTGACATATTTTAATGGGGGGCGTCAGGGGCATTCCACATGTTGGTGGCAGAGTAGTGGAGAGAGGTCACTGGATGATGAGAGCTTACAGTGATCATTATCATAAAAGCCATCAAGTGCAGAGCACAATGTCGAGCTACTGCTCCCATAATGCATCGCTGTCGCCGGGCAGAAACCTTGTATCTTCACATTTCAACTTTACACGTCCCTACTTCATCACACTACTATATGTCACACAAAATAGAGTTTACACGCAAATGACCACAATGTGTGAAAGCTCTGCCCATCTATTTTATTAGATGTTTAGATGACTGTGATAACCTGCATCTTGGGAGCGTAGTGGCCAACCTGCAATGTGCGGTTTTATTCGGCTGGACATGTACCGCACGATTGAGCAAATCCATTCAAGACTTTATAGGTTGGGAGCAGCACCTATAGCTTTAAGTCGACTCTATATAGCCTGTTGGTGTGATGTGGTCAGATTTCCTTTTCCGAGTTAGTACACGTATTTTGGACTAGTCTAAGGCCATTTTGATCTTGGTAGTGAACCGGAGAAGACAGAAATACAATAGTCTATTTATTCTTGAGGTGATGAAAACATGGACCAGGGTTTCCGCATCGGGTATAGTTTGAGCCGCATCTGCCATTCCTTCGCCGGGTAAAATCCGGTGAAGGAATAATTAGAATTCACTATTCACCATTGGAATTGCATTGCGGAACGTACACATTGTTAAAAAAATGTTGGTCATAGCGCAATACATGGTGAATTATTGTAGTGCAGGTAATTGCAACAACCACCGATCTTATAATTATAACGGGACTGCCAAATATTCTAAACAGACACATTGTTCTCCGAGTATTTGCCGGGTCAAACAACAAGGGACGTCTCGTGACGTTGATCCCCTTCCCCTATTGGCTCATACAGGACATCACATATACGTGTAGTAGGTAGACTGAACCAATATTAGCAAGAGCTTGTGACTAAAATAATAATAACGACATTGGAACACAGATTATTCCATTTCCTGAGACGTCATGTCAGGATCTGCCTTCCGTGTGTTGTGTTTGGTGTTCCTGAATCTTATTTTGAGTGGCCGAACGGATAGCGGCGCGGTCTTGATACCGGAAGGTTCCCAGTTCGAATCAGCCGTCCGACACGTTAAAATTACCACCGCTGAAGTGCCCTTGAACAAGGCATTGAACCACTACGATGAAATGTGTTCTATGAGCAGGGCCTGGCTGGAAACAAGTTCTTGAGCTTAGCCCAGATACCCTGGGTAAATATAGATTTCATTTCATTTCATTTCAAGTGATGCGTTTGTGTTTCCTGTCCTCCTTTGTAGTAGTTTCCTGCCTTGTCTCACCTTCCCTGATTTTTGGTTCTTTGTTTCACCTGTGTCTTGTTTTCCCCAGCCAATCCTTGTGTTGATTTGATTTGAGTTCACCTGTGTCCTGTTAATCTTGTGCCTATTTTAGCCCTGTGTTTGGTTGTGTTCTCTGTTGGATTATTGTATTGTCACCTGAGTTCCAAGGCTGTTTTATGTTTGCTAGTGTTGCGCTACTGCAGGTCTTTGTTTGAATAAAGACTTCTAAGATCCCGACTTCCTTGCATTTGGGTCCTGCTTGAAAACCACCCGTGACACGTCATGTGTTTTGGACATGCAAGGTTTTCCCCCGACAGCGATTACAGCAGGTACCATGAGGTGAGTCATGCAGCTCACTGCAGGATGACTGCAGACAGTGAGCATCGATGTCTGTTCCATTCCATCACTTCACAGAAGGGCTGCAACGGTCAATTATTAGCGATTATTTCATAGATTCGGAAGCAGAATTTGTCACGGCCCGCTCGCTCCTCGACTTTTGGACATTGTCACATTGACCGTGTTCGTCAACTTGGACATTTTGTTTCCCAGTTTGGTTTTAGGTGTTTATACTTTTGTTTGCGTAATTTACGGTTAGTTCTGTAGCTCTGTATTTTGTCTTATGTTCTGCTGTGCCTATAAGGCCTGGAGTTCTGTCTGTTCATTCCCCATGGTGTTTCTTGTGTATCTTACTTTGTGGTAATGTTCACATGCTTCCTGTTTTCCCTTCTAGCTATTGTCTTGCCAAACCACCCCAATCGTGTCACCCAGACATAGAAAGGTCTCCTTTGGCTCTGGGGCGTCTGAAGCTTCCGCGTTGGTGCTTCACAGAAGCTTCACAGAGTGGACGTTCGGGGGTTCCGACAAGGCCCGGAAAAGACACGCTGTGGTTGGCCAGTAGTCACTTGAGTGGCAGCATCGCATAGCGTGCCTTCTGCACTTTTGGCGGACTTCTGCCCTCATGTCCATACAGGTCCAATGAACCGCAGGCATCTATTTTTGACGTACATTTTCCCTTCATTGTCAATGCGTTTACTAAACAAACTTAGAACAAAAGACAAACATTAAACCTGTGTATAGGAGGCGCACCTCAAAAATGGAAAATAGCAAGGCCTTCTTATATCGATATAAAATGCCTTAGAACGAGTACACTTGTCCTGAGCACCGAATCTGTTAATGCTAGTCATTACTTCAGTCACTGATATAGACTGAAGTAATTTTAATCATGTTTGCATGTTTGGAATTGTAGCAGCTGAAATCAATAATATATCAGTATTCCGTTATGAATCTGCGGGCCGCATTAATTGAAGGCTGCACATGTATGGTCTATCAGTCATCTACGACACACCAACTTGGCCTACATGTGACCGCTAAACTATATAAGTGCTGACCCACACAGTAGGACTGCATTCCTTCAAATCATTCATTCAAGGTAATCAGGACTGCATTCTTTTAGAGGGAGAAACCTATAAACTACTGTGTGAAATGCTTCATTGGACGGTGCACCTAAAAGGGCTTCCAGAGACACCGTATGATGCTGCTGTAGCTGTGGACCACAAAGTGTACTGCTTTAGAGGAGTCTTTATCGAGTCTGAGCGTCGGACTGAAGTGCATGTATTCAATACAGTGTCTTTATGCTGGACCAAGTTACCCCCAGAGACACCTGCAAGAGGACAACGCCCCCTTGAGGTTCGCTCCATGCGCAGCAGCCGTACAGCTGTGCTGATCGACCCTTTCATCTACATCTGGGGGGGAGTTACTGACACATGGAACTACAGCAAGGTGCTTTATGCATTTGATGTCGACGACCACAGAATGCTCACACCCAAGGTTTTTGGGACTGTTCCAGAGGGGAGAGTCGGCCACTCAGCCTATGTTGATGGGACGGTCATGTTTATACATGGAGGATGCAACAATGGATGCACTAATGACATCTACAAGTTGGACACCACCACGATGGTCTGGACTTTAATTAACACCAGAGGAACTCCTCCACCTGCTTCAACATGTCACTCTGCCACCATTATTGGGACAAAGATGTTTGTGTTTGAGGGGGAGGGCTGGGGAGATCAGTACTACAACACCATCAGAGTGTTTGACACAGTAAACAACAATTGGCTGGACACTCCTTCTGCACAGCCTCTTCCAGAAGGACGCTACGGTCATTCAGCCTTTTCCTACAATGGAGAGCTGTACATATTTGGTGTCAGGAACAATAGGCAGGACTTCAATGATCTGTGGAAATTCAGTCCATCCACCTTCACCTGGAAGAAGGTTCAGTCCAAAGGGAATTATCCATGTTTAAGAACTTGTCAATATAGATGGCATCTATACATGGTATGCTGAGTCACTGCCCATATTTCGCCGCAGGTTGAAAACCCACCTCTTCAGGAAACACTACCCTTCCTCTCTGCCTGACCTACTTGTTGTTAACTAGTTGTACGAACGTTTGTTTTCTATTGTTGTATTGTTTATTGGATCTTGTTTAGTCGATACACTTAATTGTTTTAGCTCATGCTCATTTGATTTAGCTATTTTGTCTCATCCGGTTAAGGAAATAGGTAGCTGATATATTGCACTTTTACCTTAGCGCTAGGTATACTCTTGGTTGCTTGTTTTTGCAGAAAATGCACTAAAGACTTCTGGTGATTAGTAGTTTTTGTTCCCTACCTATGTTGAATACACTTATTGTAAGTCGCTTTGGATAAAAGCGTCTGCTAAATGACTGTAATGTAATGTAATGTAATGTTGCATGGTGGGAGATCGTATCATCCTCTTTGGAGGTGAAGGATCATCATACGACACAGTCGATGATGACCTGTATGTCTTAGACTTGAGTCCTAGTCTGAAGACCTTATGCAAGCTGGCAGTTATTCAGTACGGTCTGGAACAGTCTGAACTCCCACACAACATCAGGTGGGAACTGGCAGCCATGACAACCAACAGCCAATAAACAAGAGGATACAAAAAAAAGTTAAAAAATAGTCCCTCCTATGTCCAGTTTGGGTTGGGTGTGTAACCCAAATGTTGTCCCAAAACGAACATTAAATGACCATTGACAATGAATGGACAATTTTGAGTGTTTGTGTAAACACATACATTGCGTAACACAAACATTGAAATGAAGGTGAGGAAGCAAATTCTGATTGGCCGGAATGAGATGATGATGTAGGATGATAAGATCGGGCGCCCCTCACTTCACACAGGTGTGATTTTTTTTTAAATATCTATGGTGGCACCTGTGTCCTGTTTTCCCTCGCCTATCCCTGTGTTGCTTGTGTTTTGAGTTCACTTGTGTCAAGGTGTTTGTCTTTATGCCTGCCTGTTTTGTGGTGGGTTTTGTCAGTTATTCATTTTAGTGTCAGTCTGGGTGGCTGTGAGTCTTCTGTATTATCAGTTAGAGTTCATGTTTTGTTAGTCCTGTTGTTTGTTTAAAGTAACCTTTTGAATTGAACCTCGCCTGCCTACTCGTCTTGCATAATGGGTATGCCGCACACCTACCCTGGCTGAGTCAGGTTTATTTGTCACAAGTTGTCATCGTTTTCTAGTATGCCATGAGAAGAGAGAGGATTGAGGTAGAGTGAGAGTGGACACAGAATGGAAAGAGATAGTAAAACAAGTAAAGATATACTGTATAAAGTATGAGAAAGCAGATATACTGTATATTGTAAATATACTCTGATCTGAAATTCTGAATTGTAAATGAAATGTGACCCTGAATGACCAAATTCTACCCACAACATAGGTGCTGTACAGGTGCTCTCACCTCAGTTCAACATTAACTTCTTCCCTTTGAACTTAGACAATTATACACTACTGTATGTTTAGTTTAGTTTATTTGATCATCTTCACAGTAACAAAACAGCTTATTTGTTAACACACGGTTACATAACCAAAAGGAACTGGAGGTGATCAAAAGGAATAGGCTGAAGCTGAAAGCTTATAAATGCCTATCCTACGAACATCAAAATAAAAAATCCTCACGTGGTTACAGCAATTGAAGGAATTACAATAAACAATCCAAACAATGTAACACCACCGTCAAGAAGATTCACAACCAATTGACGAGAACCAACACCATACCCCACCCACCCCCGTGTCACCATAGAGATCTAGCCTGGCTAATAAGCCAGACCGAATCAGCCGTTGGCAAAAGAAATTGCCTGCCGGCGGATTACGGTCTGGAGAGGCTCAATTGTACGCCCATTTCCTACACCAGAGAACTGGTGTGGCCAATCGGGACACGGTATGCAATATGGGCGGGCTTTGGTACAGTGACGTTCAATGCTTGAGACCTTTGACTGACAGTAGCTCTGACCAATTGCGTCAAAGAGAAAATGTTTGAACCCGCCCCCCGGGAAACAAGATCCATACACAGCATCTCCAGACTCAAATACCACACGACAGTGTGATTTGAGTCTGGCTTATTAGCCAGGCTAATAGAGATCCACCAGGATCCCTATAAATTAATTACCATAATCATCATCATCATCATCATCATCCTCATAGGTTAAATATGTTATATACAAATTATCTTATGATATACTGTATTTACGGATATATTTTATATGGGGTTTCCAACTGAATTTGTCATCTATAATCACTCCCAAAAATATGTTCTCATTAACTCTTTCTATGTTTACATTGTCGATGTTTAACTCAACTGGTGAATTTGATTGTATTGATTTATTGCCAAAGATCATGAATTTGGTTTTGTTCAAGTTGAGTGATAGTTTATTTGTATCAAACCATAGTTTTAGTTTACCCAGTTCAAATGAGACCTCCTTCAACAAATGTGAAAGTTACATGCTCACTCTTACACAACGGAGAGAGCACAGCTACTTTTTAATTAGTAGTCTCTATCAAGGTTGTGGAGCTGAATAAAGAACTATGGCTATGGCTGAAAGAGCATTAAAAGCTAATTCCAAAGAAGACACTATAAGACTTCTCCAGCGTTATACTTTTTTTGATACTTGAAAGAGCACAGCGTCATTCGGGTCATTGTTCGTTCCATTGTGTGCGTTTGGATGAAGCGGCTATAGATTGTGTCTTCAATCCACCCCGCAAGAGATTCAGCCGCAACCCTCAGTGGTCTTTTGTTATGCAGTCGCTGAGAGCAATCAAGAGGATGATTACAGTACTATTCATCTGCATATAGGCTGCGGTACAGAATCAAATGAGGCCTCACCTCATCCGTGCACTTACTACATGTGTGGCAATTTGCCTGTATGCTGCTTGGTCACAATTAACATTGATGCATGCTCATCATCATGTCATTATCGTTGCCAGCTAATTGGAACATATGCTGTTATGCCTAGTGTTAATGTATGTGAACCCGTGCAAATAAAAGGTACATTGCACTTGTGTGTTCTGTTCTGCATGCAAATCATTTTCATATCTCCTCCTCCGTAACATACATGCTGCAGTACTTTCAAAACAACATGGATGCAACAAGTTTAAAAGTTACATAGAAACGAAGGACAGCTGCAGTTATTTCAGATATAGACTCCGATAGACCGATATATATCCAACATAGCTTGCTCATGTAGAAAGTAAAAACTAAACAGACCTTGTTTTTAGCGTGGTATTTTTCAAGCATGAGGAGCACTGGTGACGTCAGCTTTTTGTTACGCTGATGGGTCTGTCTGTCAAGGCAACTACGGACGCCCACTTTTCAAGCTGCCTATGGGCCCGCCGAAGATGCCCAGAGTCATACAGGGAGGAAGCGTCAGTGAATCCATGTTATGTGTCTGGCAAAAGCCAGGCTATACTATAGGTCCTCATGTCTAAATGGGTTAATTTCACCTGATAGCGAGGAGTAGCGTGTATGTGCAGAGAAAACACGATATTCCTCCCAGTTGTGAAGGTATCCGGAATGTTCGCCTTAAATCACCTTCGTTTTTTTCCACCGACCTCACGCAGAGAGGCTCGTTGGGGAGGTTCTTGTATTCTCGTATTTGTTTTACTGAGAATATAAGGTTAGAAAAAAGTTTAGGGTTAGGCATAGTTTTACTGGGGTTACGTTTAGGAATAGGGTTAGGTTTTGGCACCGTTTTACTGAGGTTAAGGTTCTGGTTTAAGGACTTCAGTGTACAGAACAAATAATGTTTGCTATCGCCATCTTTGTTGAAGAAGAGTCTGATAAGGTTAGGTTTAACCTTTTAAGCATAGTTTACTTAGGTTATGTTTAGGAATACCGCCAGCACACTGGGGTTAAATTTAGGAATAGGATAAGGTTAGGGATAAGGTATGGTTTAACCATTTAGTCAAAGAGAGGCTATTTTATTTCATTTTTTACATTTGTTTACATTTGGTAATGTGAAAAGAGGCTGAATCTACAATACCCTTACTTTAAAATACCAAAAATGTGTTTGGATGGACGACGTGTTTCTGCTACAAAGCCCCATCTGATTGGAATAATCTTCCTCTATCTCTTAGATCCATTTCATCCTTCAGTCGCTTCAGGACTGCCCTACATTCACATCTTGATTCTACGTGTTTATGCTTCCAATCTGACAAGTACCAGTATTGACATATACACAGATGTATTTGCACTGTGCCCTTTTTTCCTCTGTTGTTTACCAGTTGATGGCGTGGTGACTCGTGGGGAGAGCAAGCTATATTTGTATATATGTATCTGTATCTGTATATTATGTGTATCTGTGTACTGTATGTTTCTATCTTGTTCATGTTTTATGGGTCCCCCTTGAAAATGAGATGCTGTATTTCAAGGGGCTACCCCTTCAATAAAAAGCTGAAATCTGAACATTGTTTAAATGCGATGCATATGCATGTGTCTTTGTTATATGGTCTGAAGGTACATTATGCGAGGAGTTGTAATTGGCTCTTGGCTGTATATTATGTTCTATAATATGGCCCCATTTGAAATAAGTTTGGTTTAGGCAAAGTTTACTGAGGTTAGGTTTAGTAATAGCAGGCAAAGCAGTTGTAAGCTCGATGTGACTGTGATTTGAGGCGAGTGTTTTGGTATTTACATCTGCACATGATATATCTGCTATTGATGTTAGTGCAGTGATAGAGATCACCATCGCCACCCGGCTTCCCGTCCACAAACACGACCAATTGTTTTGTTGGAGTGTTCCTGCTTCCAAGCTGGAAGCTGCAGGAACTTTGGCCCTGTGCCACATGACGAATGACCAGAACATCTCAACCAACCGCTGACCTTTATCTGGGGCTGCATCGAAACCAATTTCTCTATGCTGTAATTGCTTCCTTGAATCTTGAATCAAATGGATGGGAACGTAGTCGGAGCTGGAAGAAGTGCCACATAGAAACAACGATATGTCAAGAGAAATAATATAAAGAGAAATGTCAGCGTCCCATGATGTCAGCACTAATGTCAAAAGTCCACACAATACCTCCCAGGAATATTCCTGGTAGTAGTATTTCTAAATACTAACAACACAACGTAAGACAAGCATGTGTAAATATCAGGTGGCAAGTCCCTTGGGTTAAGTACAGTATAAATAATACATTTTCTCCTGCCGATAACACGGCAGCAAGTTGAGTGACCCATGCACTGTCTCGGAACAATCACTATGTTTCTTCCCCAAGCAAAAAAAACTGAATCCGGTCCCTTTTTCTCATAGCATCTCATCATCCGATCCGACGTGTGTTGGGGGGTGGGGGGTAAGGGGGTAACTGGAACCACGGAGCTGCACTGGCTATCTGTGTGCTGACCTGTTATGACTCTGTGTTGGCCTCGTTATACCAGTGGTTGTGGAGTGGGAGGTGGTGGTGGTGGAGGTGGGGGAAGGTGCTGCTTTGCTGAGGAATCACGTTGCAAGCCCTGTCAACTGACACACACGCACGTATGCACACGCACGCACGCACACACACACACGCACGCACGCACGCACGCACGCACGCACGCACACACACACACACACACACACACACACACACACACACACACACACACACACACACACACACACACACACACACACACACACACACACACACACACACACACACACACACACACACACACACACACACACACACACACACACACCAGTGGCTATTTCAGTGTCTGTTGCACTGCACATCTCTGTACATGAGTGTATATGTGCTTTGGTGTAAGCGTGTGCATATCTGTGTTGGAATCTGTGTGTGTGTGTGTGCCTGCCTGCCTGCCTGCCTGCCTGCGTGCGTGCGTGCGTGCGTGCGTGCGTGCGTGCGTGCGTGCGTGAGCGAGCGAGCGCATGTGTCCGTGTGCGTGCATGTGCTCATTAGTGCAGAATGAATAGAGTGGTGATGTGCAAATAGGCAAGGTCAGACAAAGGTGTCACATTGTTGGGGTTTGCAGACAGCGCTGATATGCTGGCTGTCACCTGCTGCTGCTGCTAGTGGATTGACCTCAAATAAACAATCTCAGAACTTTGGTCTGCCCATGTTTTTCTTTTTGTCGCACACGCTTACCAATAAGGGCAATATGGACAGGTCTAAAACATCACCGCTAAGAAACCTTCAAGGATTCACTCTAAAATATTCAAAAGCTTCTTTTTTTTATCCCCCTGTTAATTTTTCATTTGATCCCCAATTTAGCTGCAGACCGCATCCGCATAGCCTAGTAAGGGTAAGGCTACTGTCAGTGCTTCCTGTCTCAGTGTCTCGATCTGCCGACCTCCTCTGTTGGTCTGGGGACTGGGAGGGAGTTCACAACCATTTACACATGCACAGCAAAGGTGTGAGTTAAATTGAGGTGGTGTGGAGGGATGGGAACCAGGGACCGGCAAATACGAGTCAATTTCGCATACTGACTTGCTGAAACACACACGCATAACTACAGTAAGCTATAAGACTATAGTGGTTCTCAAATCTTTTCATTTCAATGGTCCCCCATAACTCTGGGGGCGCATATATGTTAGTCCGACATACCAATAGTTGTACGTGGCCGGTTAAGACTCACCTGTGGCTCCTACTGTACATACATGGGTGGTTAAGACTCACCCATGGCTTCCGCGTGCGGTTAGGGTTAGCTGCGGTTAGGGTTAGCTGCGGTTAGGGTTAGCTGCGGTTATAGGTTAGCTTAGGGTTTGGGGTAGCGTGTTGGACTATTGCGTGTCGGACTGTTAGGACGTTGCGCCAAAGATATATGCACGTCTTGCACCCATAACTCTGAGAGTGGCTCAAATGGCTGTTTTCAGGGTGCAATTTATACATAGGTTTACCTCTCACACTCTCTATGCTGCTTGCTTTGTCTGAGTGAATGAGACATTGTATTGTCTTCACCTCGACAACTTTGTGTGGGCTGCAGCTATATAGGGTCAAGGCTCTCACTCTCATCCCTGGTGCTTTCAGGAAGTGAATTGAAGTGAAACCACTGTGGTTTCAAGGTGATTAAATTGATCCATTGTTCAGACTTTCTATTGATAAATTACAGAGTATGTTTTGTTGATGCTCAGACACTGTCTGTATTCCAAGCCATCACAGTTCTTTGTAAATAAAGTTAACTTTTCTATTTACCTCAGAAGCATTGGCTGAAATGTTTGAAGGAATGAATGAATAGAAAAAACATCCAGAACATTTAATACTTTATTTTCGGGCATGGTGGCACAGTCGGTAGTGCTGTCGCCTCACAGCTAGAAGGTCCTGGGTTCTATTTCCACTGGGGGAGTGTTCTCTCCTCCACGTCATCAGTGCCCATACCCGAGGTGGGGTTGGCGAAAGAGCCTTTCTGTGTGGAGTTTGCATGTTCTCCCCGTGTCCCCTAGGGACACAAAACACATCCTGGTCTCTAAACTACCTCCCCCTGGCCAACTGGGGCGCCTGATGGAGGGGAAAGGAACTGGTTGGAATTACATGTTTCTTCCACGTGCTACGTCCGGCCGGTGAAACTCCCCCCTGTCAGGTGAAAAGAAGCAGCTTCATGGACTCCTCATGCAAGGAAGCATGAGGTCAGTCCGCTGAAAAAATGGGATGCAAAATCGTGGGATAAAAATGATATAAAAAAAATATATATATATATATATATTTATTTTCACCAGTGGTGGAAACACAAGTGCTAAGTACTAAGTGGTTCATTCGTAATAAGTTTGAATCCGAAGTAATAGCTTTTGGAGCCAATTAAGGAAGACAGATTCAAAGTCAGCGCCCATGCAGCTCCAAATCGGTAATGTTAAAAACCTCTCAGACCTGAATTTAAACAGCCACATTAAAACGCAATCACAAAGTCAGCCTACTATCACCTCAACAATACCTCACATCACCTCAACAGGTTAATGTCTCAGCAGGATCTATAAAAAACGTGTCTGTAACTGTAACGTTGTCTTTACAGCTCTCCCTAAAAACCAATCAAGCGACTGCAGTTGATTCAGAATACGCTGCTGCTCGAGTCCTTACTAAGGGTGCAGTCACACTCACACTCACACATAACTTTGATTCTTTCTGCCTATGCAGTGCTGTTTCTGCCAATGCTTTTCAATAGGAAGAGAGTGGTTTGGCCGCAAAACAATAATAAAAATAAAGCTCCGTTCCCATTGAAAAGTATTGGCAGAATCCGCCCTCCTAGACAGAATCAAAGTTCGTGTGACCTGCATAATAACAAGAAAGAGTCGAGGAGCAAATCACTCCAGTTTTTAAATCCTCCATTTCTGATCTTGTGCGATATCCTGAACCATCCAGATTTCGCAGGTCATCTGGGAAAGGTCTGCTTTCTCTCCCTACAACCAAAAGTAAAGGGAAGAATTTAGTTTGCATGCAGACTATGCACAACATGCCACTCTCATTTATGTATTAAAACATCTAACACAACTGTTTGCCGCCGCCTTGTTATCTTATTTTTCTTTCTCTTCTGCACTGTAATTACTTGCGCAAGCAGAGCGTACTGCAAGTACTGTAATCGGCTGCGTAATGTCGGTGTGCGTATGTCGGTGTTGTCAGTCGGCCAATGGGGGACCACCATTCTTGATGACGTACAAAAGATACGTGGGTAAGTATGGTGGTCCCTTATTGGCTGTTGATGGTGACGTAACTGGTACGTTTCAGGGTTGGTATAAGGTCAATAACGGGTCTAAAGGATTTAGAAGAGCAGTTGCAATAGACATTAGCTAGTAGCAGTACTTGCGCGCTCTGCTTGCACACAAGTAGGCCATGTATGGCCATGTATGGCCTACTTGTGTGCAAGGCGCAGGTTGGTAGCCTGGCTAATAACACTGTCGCGGGCAAGTTTTTTTGCCAACGGCTGATTCGGTCTGGTTTATTAGCCAGGCTAGCAAGTTGGCACCTCGACAGAGTACATTTCTATAGTTGTATTTGTATTTGTTATTTTATAATTGTGTTTCCTCTTCTTGATGTTGTGTGTTAGCACACTGAATTACCTTGTTGAAATGTGCTATGCAAATAAAATGGCCTTGTCTTGCCTTCCTAGAAATATATAGTGGAGCTAGTAACAGTACTCAAGTAAAGGTATACTTACTGTCAACCCACTGCATGGCCAACAGCTTGGCTCTGCTGTCTATAATAATAATAGCTCAGATTTATATTTTCTAAGTAAACAAAGTCGCTTAGTAAGGAAGGGAAGGAAAGGAATTAAGGAACCAACTTTATTGAGTCTGTGTCCGGAGCATTTTACATGCACTTAGGAGGAAATTCGTTTTCCAGCCAAGTTTATGGACTTTAATGTTTGTTTAGGACCCTAAATGGTGACGTAAGACGTCACAAGGCCGATATAAATGCATCTTGTAACTAATTTAGTTTCATACAAGAAACAAGCCAGGGTGGATAAGGGAAAGAAACAGTGCAACTGTAACCAATGTGGAAAAGCTTCAAAGTAAATTGAAACAGCATTGGAGACTTTGTGTGTGTGAGAGAGAGAGAGAGAGAGAGAGAGAGAGAGAGAGAGAGAGAGAGAGAGAGAGAGAGAGAGAGAGAGAGAGAGAGAGAGAGAGAGAGAGAGAGAGGAGAGTGTCTTCTACACAAACACAATTGGCCCGTGTTCAGGCATTCAGGGGAGGGAAGCCTAGCGGGGAGGCTGACAATTGTCACTGCGTGCAGGCAATGTTTTGGGTGGGAGGAGTAGGACGGTCCTGAGTCAGTAGGATACAACAGCAGTGACAACAGAGAAATGTGTGTGTGGATGAAAAGATTGGCATAACAATTAGATTGGAGAGATTGGAAAGGGGTTGGAAAGGGGGCTAGAGATTACTGTCATCAGCTCTGACCTTCAAATCTTAAAGAGACACAGGCCATTGTTGGCCTATATGTCTGTCTGACTCTGGACAAACTCGTGCCCCTGAATCGGGACCCCACTGCATGAGGTGGGGACCGCGGATGATCCTGCCATTTTGTAGGGATAATAATATAATGTACTTCATTTTAACCACTTGACTTTTAACTTAGGTAATTAAGTAGCCATGGGAAACAACCAAGGCTTCCCACAGGGCAGGAGCCTATCTCCATTTTCTGTAGTGTGAGACAGCTTGATGTACAAGTACACCTCCTGAACATGACAAAACGTGTTCCCTAACATTAACAAAGCATGAGAATGTACTGCTTCTCACTTCCTATATAATAATCCATGCACTGCAGTCTCTTGAGCTTTGAACGATTCTTTGATTTATAGCCCACACAGAAAGCCCCTCAATCCCACGAGAAATTCACTGAGTCATTGCAATTCAGTGGTGCATATATATACATGTTATACTATATAGGCTATAATGTTTCCTTGAAATGCTTAACGATGCTGTCCCAAACACGATAACGTCTTAATAACGACCGAGTGATTTATGAAGGAGTATTAAAGCTTACTTTAGGTTTCATAATGGTTATTATATAGCAAATTCTGATAGTGTTTTTCACTACTAGGAGAATGCTGTGTGTGCAAGACACTATAATTGGGGGAAACGCCTGCCTTCTCCTGCAATTGCCAACGCACTTGACAGCTACAAGATGACATAACATGACATCACACACGCCTGTGTCAAGTGACTATGTGTACATGTGCAAAATTGAGTATACAAGCATGATCTTGTGTGCACTGACACGTGAGGTGTGTGTGTGTGTGTGTGTGTGTGTGTGTGTGTGTGTGTGTGTGTGTGTGTGTGTGTGTGTGTGTGTGTGTGTGTGTGTGTGTGTGTGTGTGTGTGTGTGTGTGTGTGTGTGTATACACTCAACCAGATCCTTTTACGTCCAATGTGACTAATGAGACTCTTCAACAGTCAGTGATGAAGGAAGCCTTGATGAGTGTGTGTGTGTGTGTGTGTGTGCGTGCGTGTGTGCGTACGTGCGTCACGGTGCGTGTGTGCGTGCGTGCGTGTGTGTGTATACGTGTACACACTCAAGCAGATCCTTTTACGTCCAATGAGACTGACCCCCTGCAAAACAGTGACTAATGAGACTCTTCAACAGTCAGTGATGAAGGAAGCCTTAATGAGGAGACATTTCACAGTGTAAATTGAATGTATGACACACACCATTAACTCTTAATCTGAGAGCTGGGACTAGGATATTGCCACGTCAATACAAAATGCATTTGTATTGAGTTGTCAATAACAGCCCCAGAGAAACGCTTCTGTAATGCCTGTATAGTATTCTCAGCTGTGACTCAAGTGATCTTTTGCTATTTTACTATTTTGTTGCCGATTGATATACAATACATACTCAATGGCACTATGGCAGTGTATCAAATAGAATGATCTGTGCGTACCGCACTATAATTTGGGAAACTACAATTACTACTATTCCCTATACAGTAGTTACAATTTCTGTAAAACATTGGTAGAAATTAAGAGCTTTGGTCTGAAAAGAGAGTAGACACCCAGCATTTGAATCATGGACAAAAATGATTGATTGCATGGATTTAAAACCAATTATGGCACCTTGTAAAGGTTAATACAGCTTACGTCTACGGCTGACGAAGACCGAATGTTGGGTAATAATGATCTATTGTCACAGTCAGGGAGAAACCTTGTATCTCCATATTTCATATTGTTTTCATAAATTACTGTAATACCCTACTAAAAGCAGGACAAAAACAACAAAAAAGAGCATTCATCAACAAGAAGACCATTTCCTGGGGAAAAACATTGATTAAAAACGAATTAAAAGACCCAAGAAAAAGCTTTGTTAAAAATGTATGTTTTGATTCCATTTTAAAAGCATCGGTACATTGCGGGGATCTCAAGTGGTCGGGGTGGGTGTTCCACAGGCGTGGGGCAGTGGAGCAGAAAGCCCTTTGCTGACACTGACAGACTGATGTAGGCTATGGTGTCGTACTCATGTCAAGAGTGACTGGATCAAATGCATGATGTGTTGTTTGCCTAATTGCCATCTAAAGCAGAGGTTCCCAAACCTGTCAGGTTGAGACCCAGATACATTTGGTGTCTCCCAGGCAGGCCCGGTTCTTCCTACAGGCCGACGAAGCAACGGCTTCGAGCGCCATGGGGGAGGGGCGCCAAAAAACCCTTTTTTTTTACTCTGTCCCAACTCTGTCTGCACCGTGTCCCCCCAGTGCCCCCCCAGTGCCTCCCCAGTGCCCCCCCAGTGCCTCCCCAGTGCCTCCCCAGTGTCTCCCCAGTGCCAGTGTCCCGCCAGTGCCTCCACAGAGCCTCCCCAGTGTCCCCACAGTGCCTCCCCAATGGACCCCCTGCAGTGCCTCCACAGTGTCCCCACTGTCCCCCCAGTGCCTCCACAGTGTCTCCTCATTTTTTGGGACAGAGTAAAAAAAATAAAACTGCTTGGGGCGCCAGATTGCTCAGGACCGGCCCTGCTCCCAGGCTGGGGACCCAAAGGGCCAACATACATTATGAATTCATAATGCTATAGCCGATTTATCGCTGAGCTTGCAGGTATTTTCACTTTTTCTTCAAATGTTTTATAATAGTTAATAAATAAAAACATTTAGGAAATGTAAAACAACAGACAAACAAACAAACAAACAAATAAACAAACAAACGACTCGTGACCAATAAAAACCCAAACCCATTGTTTGGGGAAACACTGCAGTATAAAATAATCTCTGATGTAATAATCATCGATTGGCTTTGAACTGCTGCACGTTAAAGAACTTGTAGGGACACGAACCGAAAGGGGCCGTGTCATTCTCCACCTCTGGAAAGTAGGCCAGTGGTTAACGCAGAGGAAGGACACCCTAAGGAGTTTCTTCACGTCGGTAGCCATTTAATCTCTGCATCCTGCAGTCTTACAGGGTTACTGGTAACAGGCTACGGGGGACGTGACGCTCAAATTACACCAACAGAAGCATATTATGTTCAAACGGCCACTGTATGGATCAGATGGCATCCTGTACAAACCTAAACAACCCCTTGTAAGTAATGCTGACCCACATTGCAGAGAAGATGGTGCAAGTGAACAATGGGGCTGTGTGGCGGGGTCTTGCGTTTGACACAATAAAGACGAGATAAGCACGGAACACCCCCAGGCTGGATAGACGAATCAATTCTCTGAGTTAAAAAGAACGATGAGGTGGAGAAGGAAATAGATATCTTCGACTCAAAACCTGCCCCAGACAGACCGCATCATTGTACTCTAACTGTGGGCATGTAGGAAAGTTACCGGTATCATGCAAGACAAGAAATGAAGCATTATTTTCTAAGGAAATCCTTGCATTTGCATTTGGTGTAATCTGTGGTATTTTTTACCAGCTGCCATGTGTGAAGCACAGCGGAGCTGGTTTATGAACGATTATTTTGCCTTTCTGGACTAGCAAGCTATCTCTTTCATTGGCTGCCGTAGTGGCCGTACTAGCAAGCTATCATTCTCATTGGCTGCCGCGTCTCTAGCCAACCAGCCACTTGTGTGTGTGTGTCACTGTGTCCGTCTAGGCGTGGCAATTTTCCGCTCGTGGCAGGCATCTCTTCCTGGTTTTTAGACAGCTGGTGGATGGAAAATGAAGCTCAAGTGCGGCTTCCACTTGCCGCGGCGGCAAGCATCTCTGGTTTTCTGGCCGACGCGGCATTTTGCCGTGTGTCTCCCTCCTCAGCTCCATGCTCCTCAGTCAAACGGTGACACTCTATGTTGCAAGCTATGGTATTGGTTGTAGGCTCACATAAAAGTTTGACACCCAGACACAGCCAGAGAATTACTTCATAAAAATGTATTAGAAGGCCCTGTTCAGTATACCTTCATTATGTTCTGTCTGTCACAGTGTGAATGTACAAAAGGTCTGACAGCCAGGCAATTGGGGGATTTGGAAAGCATCACTCAACCAGGGACCAGCAATTTGCATGTTCTTTATACTGAATGATCTGTATTGACAAATCATCACTGCTCACAATCTATCCTATCACTGCTATGTCGATGACAAGCAACTGTTTCTATCCCCCCCCCCGTCTGCTCCTCGGGTGGAAGAGCGCATCACTGCATGCCTGGCTGACATCTCACAGTGGATGTCTGCTAACCACCTCAAGCTGAACCCAGACAAGATTGAGCTTCTCCCATGCGGGAGCTAACTATTTCCTACTAAAAACGCCGGGACAACGCTCCACACGTCCAAAACTCTTCTCCCTTCTGGCTCCAAAACTATGGAATGCACTTCCCATTACAATCAGAACTGCAGCCTCACTCCCAATCTTCCGCCGTAATCTGAAAACCCACCTCTTCAGACTCCATCATGGCCCGTAGCACTTGCCCTAGCCCCGACGACCTTACAGGCGTATGCAAAGGCCCAACTTATGTAATAGCTGGGTCTGAATTCGTTAAAATCGTGCACTTGGTGACAAGTTTTTGATTTTTGGTATGGTGGTAGGTATGGTTATAAGGTTTTCAAAAACCATCGCAAACGAGTTGGGAGCGCCCCCTAGTGGTCCGTTTGCAATGAATCTAATATTAAATGGGTCAGTATATGGTTATAAATCAAAATAATTGATAAAAGAGATTTTCCAATGGATTCTATTAGTATTGGGTGTGCTAAATAACATACTAAAGAATTAGGAAAAAATAACTTCTGGAAAGGCATCATTTTCAAGATGGCGTCCACGATGGCTGCCAGGAGCTTAAAATGCCTATAAACTGGGATTTAATACATAAAAAATCTTAACAATTATGCACTTGGTGACAAGTTCTTGATTTTTGGTATGGTGTTAGGGATGGGCATAAGGTTTTCAAAAACCATCGCAAACGAGTTGGGCTCGCCCTCTAGTGGTCCGTTTGCAATTAATCTAATATTAAATGGGCCAGTATATGGTTAAAAACCATATTAATGGATAAAAGAAAAAAATCAATGGATTCTATTAGTATTGGGTGTGCTAAATAACATACTAAAAATGTAGGAAAAAATAACTTCTGGAAAGGCATCATTTTCAAGATTGCGTCCACAATAGCTGCAAAATGCCTATAAAGCTTGGAAAGAAAATTGATAAAATAGCTTTTCCAATGGATTCTATTAGTCTTGGGTATGCTAAATAACATATAAACATTTTGGGTGAAAATAACTTATGGAAAGGCATCATTTTCAAGATGGCGTCCACGGTGGCCTCAGTAAGGCCACCGTTGGACAAACAGATCAATTTGGTGGTAAAATCCAGTTTTTATCAGTTGAGGCTTTTAGCGAAAGTCAAGTCTGCTGTAACTTTTAATGATTTCGAACGTCTTATTCATGCTTTTATTTCTACCCGACTTGACTACTGTAATGCACTGTATGTTGGTGTTACCCAAGCCTGTCTGTCACGACTACAGTTAGTCCAAAACGCGGCCGCTCGCCTCTTAACAGGGGCACGGAAGTATGACCACATCTCCCCGATCCTTGCCTCCCTACACTGGCTTCCTGTGCGTTACAGGATCCAGTTTAAGATCTTAATATTTGCTTTTAAGTCTGTAAATGGGTTGGCACCACTCTATATATCGGAACTTGTAGCTCCCAAAGTATCGACAAGGGCCCTGAGGTCGACTGACCAGTCACTTCTCAAGATCCCAAAATCAAAGCTGAAATCCCGGGGGGATAGGTCATTTTCTGTTGTAGCACCCACACTGTGGAATGAACTTCCACCTCATGTCAGAGCGTCGCAATCCTTGTCTGTGTTTAAATCACGTCTGAAAACTCACTTGTACTCCTTGGCATTTGAACATACCGATTAAGAGTTGCTGCTTCCACTGCATTGTCCTTATGTTACCCTGTTTATGTACTGTTGTTGTTGCTTTTTTTCCCCTGATATTTTTAGTATTTCTTTGTGTACAGCACTTTGTTTCAACTTTGTTGTATAAAAATGTGCTTTATAAATAAAGTGGATTGGATTGGATTGGATTGGATTGGATAAGCTTAAAATGCCTATAAACTGGGATTTAATACATACAAAATCATAACAATTATGCACTTGGTGACAAGTTTTAGATTTTTGGCATGGTGTTAGGTATGGGCATGAGGTTTTCAAAAACCATCGCAAACGAGTTGGGCTCGCCCCCTAGTGGTCTGTTTGCAATGAATCCAATGTTAAATAGGCCAGCATTGGATTCATTGCAAACAGTCCACTAGGGGGCGAGCCCAACTTGTTTGCGATGGTTTTTGAAAACATTATGCCCATACCTAACATCATGCCAAATATCTAAAACTTGTCACCAAGTGCATAATTGTTAGGATTTTTTATGTATTAAATCCCAGTTTATAGGCATTTTAAGCTTACTGAGGCCACCGTGGACGCCATCTTGAAAATGATGCCTTTCCAGAAGTTATTGTTTCCTAATTTTTTAGTATGTTATTTAGCACACCCAATACTAATAGAATCCATTGGAAAATCTCTTTTATCAATTATTTTGATTTTTAGCCATATACTGACCCATTTAATATTAGATTCATTGCAAACAGGCCACTAGGGGGCGCTCCCAAATCGTTTGCGATGGTTTTTGAAAACCTTATAACCATACCACCATACCAAAAATCAAAAACTTGTCACCAAGTGCACGATCTTGTTGATTTTGGACGAATTCAGACCCAGCTATAACTTAGATAGCATTTTATGTAGACTTAGATAGCATTTTATGTGGACTTATAGCATTTTATGTAGACATAGCACTATAAAGTATACATGCATAGTTTCATTATATATATATTCCACTTCCAGTGGAACTGTTACGTTCTTAGCTTACGTATGATTCATGATAACTACTTTTTTATGTATGTGATGTATTGCCATGCTTTTTGTTCTTGCTTAATGTAAGTATCTCTGAATTAAGAGCGTCTGCTAATTGCTAAATGCTAAATCCTAAATTGTAAATTGACAAAGCTTGGAGTATCTCACTGCTGCGCTGTGACTGGGGAAGTTTAGTGTAATCAATGAATGAGTGTAAAGGGCGTTTCACACAGAGAGTAATTAATTGACGCGCGTTCTACGGTAATTCATTTTCAGTGAGAGGGGAGCGGACATGTAGGGGAGGGACGCAATCTGACAGGCGGATGGTGAAATGTGGTGACACTTTACTTGAGGGGACAAATTCCTACATGTAATCAACACTTAATTAATGATGATGAATTAATGATGAACTCATACATTGATTCACCGTGAATGTATCATGTATGTAGAAATAACATTTCTGGCCCCTGCATTAACTAATGGTGAACCAAGTGTAATATGTCATCAGTCAAGGACGTTATCCACAGTTCCACTTCTATGCCCAGGATAAGGATAAGTCCTCTTAGGCGGGTAAATGGTAAATGGTGCATTTATATAGCGCCTTTATCCAAGGCGCTTTACATAGATTGTGCATCAATTCACCCATTCACACACACATTCATACACCGATGGCGGAAGAAACCATGCAAGGCACTAGCTAGCACATCGGGAGCAATTTGGGGTTCAGTGTCTTGCTCAAGGACACTTCAACACTAACTCTAGGGTAGGAGCAGGGAGGAGGGTCGGTCTCTGAACGACCACCAGAGCTCTACTAACCCCCCTGCTACTTCTACTCACCTTTGAGTATAGTGAAAGTGTGGTATGACGACAAGGGGCCATGATGAAGTACCGTTGGCAGATTTCAATTCCCAGTAAAAGCGGCTTCAAAACGTTCCGTAGAAACCAATGGGGCTCCCTTTGTCCATATATTTTAAACTATTCACATGAGGAGTATAGTGCGAACTCGCAGATCCAAGCGAGAATGCAGGCGTGGTGCTCCCCGCAAATCCCACCCTGAGGCCTCATTCACACGTACCAAACACCAATCAAGCAAATGTTTGGTCGTTTTTTTGGGCCACCACAATGCTTTTCCAATGGGAGTCACATGGTTTGACCAAACATTTGTGTTTGATTGCTGATTGCTGGTGGTGTTCTGCCCCTCCCCCCTCATCAAACACAAATGTTTGGTCAAACCATGTGACTCCCATTGGAAAAGCATTGTGGTGGTGGTGGTGGCCCAAAAAAAAGACCAAACATTTGCTTGATTGGTGTTTGGTACGTGTGAATGAGGCCACACGCGGCAGGATGCAAGCAACGAGCCTGAGCCTGCAAGCATGAATCAGCAGCAGTGCATTATTGATATACATAATTAAATAGACGTGTTCAACTCCATGTGTGTATATGAGGCCTCAGAGGAGACTTACATTTTGAGGTTAAAATGTGAAAGCTAGGGGGTCAAATTGCCATTCCCCTGGAAGCCCAAATGATGTTTCTGATCAGAGATGATGTTCCTGGATATGTACAGAGTGTTTCCGAGCTGCCCATTATGTCATTATGGTCTCTTCCTATTACACCTCCAATCCATGTAATGCTTGGACATACTCTGCATGCCTAGTCAGCATATCGATCTATCGATCGATCGATCGATCCATCCATCCATCCATCCATCCATCCATCCATCCATCCATCCATCCATCCCACCATACAATTTAGAGATTTAGCAGGTTATCTTAATCCAGGCGATTTACAGTAAGCAGGTGAACATGAAGTAATACATACCAGTAAGACGCATTAAGGGTGAGAAGCGACTTTTTTAACCACTCCATCATGAAATGTTTTAACTCAAAGCCATATGAATTACAAATTATTTAAACGCACTTTCGCACAAAATACAGAAATGCAACAAATAAAATGATAGTAATCTAGGATGATAGGTAGCCTAAACAGTCTAAACAATATAATATCTAAAAGATCAATACTCTGTATATTGAAAACATACACTAGAATGCCAGGCAGGTCTACAAATGACCTGGCATCTGTCTACAAGCATGCCAAGTCATCAAGGCCAGGGCATGTGTTACGGTAAAGTGCTACGGGCACAGAGATAATTGGCACTTATCCAAAATAAAAATACATAAATAAATAGCAACAAATTCAACAAACCCCACAGCTCAACCAGGGTTGAGATTGAAAGGGCATTTGGGCTTCTAGGGGAAATGGAGCCGACACACAATTTCCTCTCTAGAGAGAAGGGCACCACCAAATGGATGATTGTCGACCCTGAACATACAGGTCAGAGAAAAAGGGATGAACTTGCTTTACTTTTGGTTTAGGGAGGATTTATGTTCTGTTTACTTTAGTTTGGTCCATCCAAGTTTACAGAAGTTTCAGAAAAGAAAAGACAAATACTGTACTGATTACAAATACAATGTACAATTTTACAATTTAGGCATTTAATCCAGAGCGATTTACATTAAGCAATAACAAAAGCATGGCATACATCACTTATATAAAAAAGTAGTTATCATGAATCATGCGTAAACTAAGAACGTAACAGTGGAGTATCTATGTAAACTATACATACTATACTATATACTATATTATACATGTGTACTATAAAGTGCTATGACTACATAAAATGCAATTCTAGAGCTGTCTACGTAACAAGCTATAAGTCTGTTTAAAATACTATCTGTAAAATACATACTGTAAAGGGATATAGAAATATCATCTTAACCTATTAAGACCTGAGGTCGATTCTAATGTCTTCTAAAACTGACAAATCTGACAAAATTATGTTTCTATGTCAGTGGTTCTTTTTCATGCCAAAAATGTATTTGGCCACGGACCCCCATCTCAAAATATTCTTTTCCAGAGACACCCAGAAACAAAGCAAAAATAGCATATCTACAAGCTCATAGCTGAAGAATTCAATTCAATTCAAAGGGGCTATATTGGCATGAGAAAACACATTTACATCACCAAAGCAAATATGTAACAAGCCAATCAAAAATAAATGTATACAATTTAAAGGGAATTTCATGCAATGTTACATTGCATTAAAGCAGTACGTAAGCAGGGATAGTGCTTTTCCAAGTACCCAAAGTCACTTTACATATAAAGAAAAGAGTAATAGTACAGAATGGCCAAAGGCTGTATATGTTTTCTTTCCTGTCCCTCTGTGTGCATGCCCGTGTGTCCGTCCATCCCTGTGTCTTTGAACAGCACTGTTTCACCAATCGGCGTGAAACTTTGCGTGCTCCAGTAGGCCAAGGAAGCATCTCTGCCCCACATTTTTCTAATCAGTCTCATGGTGGTGCTACAACTGGCCGCTTTACGTGTTGGCCTGTAACTCTTGAACGATAGGTGGCAAAGTAAACACCACGTCAATGCAATTCCCATATAGGCATCCCATACTGCATTTTCCGCTATTGTACTTTGTATTTTCTTTCATTCGTTGTCTCTTCGGTGCAGTGGTAAAGTCCCTGCCCACAACCACAGAGGCTGTGCATTCAAATCCACTGTGGTATATCCGGTTTTGTCAATTTGCGGGAGGGAAACCGAGAGGGAAAGGTGATATTGCAGGAACTGTTCCTCACCAGAAAGTGAGTCAGTACGATACAACAGAGACAACACGGAAATGTGTGTGGGGAGGAATGAAAGGGGCTACAACATGAGAAAAATGCATTTTCTTCAAAAGACTACCACAACTCCTTTCCACTTTCCTCTGACAAATACAAATACTGACAAATACTGGGTGCATGTGTACACAAACACGTCTGCATTTACTGTAAACAAGAGTCATGTGCAAACAAAGCTGGAATGATCTTCCAGTTACCTCAGAACCACACAGAAGTCATGCTTCAAATAAAGCTGTATTTATACTCTACTCTACTCTACTCTACTCTACTCTACTCTACTCTACTCTACTCTACTCTACTCTGCTCTGCTCTGCTCGGCTCGGCTCGGCTCGGCTCGGCTCGGCTCGGCTCGGCTCGGCTCGGCTCTACTCTACTCTACTCTACTCTACTCTGCTTTCTACTCTGCTTTCTACTCTACTCTACTCTACTCTACTCTACTCTACTCTACTCTACTCTACTCTACTCTACTCTACTCTGCTCTGCTCTGCTCTACTCTGCTTTCTACTCTGCTTTCTACTCTACTCTGCTTTCTACTCTACTCTACTCTACTCTACTCTACTCTACTCTACTCTACTCTACTCTACTCTACTCTACTCTGCTTTCTACTCTACTCTACTCTACTCTACTCTACTCTACTCTACTCTACTCTACTCTACTCTCTACTCTACTCTGCTTTCTACTCTACTCTACTCTACTCTACTCTACTCTACTCTACTCTACTCTACTCTGCTTCCTACTCTGCTTTCTACTCTACTCTACTCTACTCTACTCTACTCTACTCTGCTTTCTACTCTGCTTTCTACTCTACTCTACTCTACTCTACTCTACTCTACTCTACTCTACTCTGCTTTCTACTCTGCTTTCTACTCTACTCTACTCTACTCTACTCTACTCTACTCTACTCTACTCTACTCTGCTTTCTACTCTACTCTACTCTACTCTACTCTGCTCTGCTCTGCTCTGCTCTGCTCTGCTCTACTCTGCTTTCTACTCTACTCTACTCTACTCTACTCTACTCTACTCTACTCTACTCTACTCTACTCTGCTTTCTACTCTACTTTTACTTTTACGCAGTAATAGTAGATGGAAACATTGGAACTACTTTGTATTCAACATGATTTGATAATATGACAAGGTGCATTGTATGAAATCACAGGGTGACTGAATAAACAAGAAATTATGACATAGTCATATTATTACCAGCTGCTTATATATTGTGCCATTTGTACACTGTCAGAGTTACAGACCCAAAGGGTCCATTTGGTTCCAAACTATCATTTAGCTGGGGACCCATGTGGAACTCCCTCTTTTTCTTTGGAAAACAAAGACGTGGAGAGACATAGAGAATAACAGACAACAGTATTACTTAAAGATAATAGAAGAGGCCAGGCTTAATATAGACTTACATTGTTCTGTTCAATGACACCAAGGACTGAACAGAGAGAGCACACATAAACACATGGGAAGGATTACAAACAGAAGACGCCCAGGCTGATTTACAGTGAAGAGCAAGCCGGGATAGAAACAGACTAAAGGGCCATTCACACGGAGCACTATAACTATAAAAATATAGTTTTAAAAATTGTCAAGTGGATGGCAGGTATATATATATGTATGTATGTATTATAAAATACAAAAGTATATAAACTAGATAACACCATACATACAGCACACAGTAGTGAAAAAAATCACACCCGTGTGAACTGAGTGGTGTAAGGTATTATATAGCCTGATTTTGTTCTGACGTAATGTCTGACGTAATGAAATCAGCATCAACCAATCAGCATCAACCATGCTCATTTGTTTTTGCACAGACAGACAAACAAAGCCAGTTGTAGGAGTGGTTTACACCACTCAAAAACCCCAGACCAAACAGGGGAACAAGAACCAGAGAGGGAGAGAGAGAGAGAGAGAGAGAGAGAGAGGAGAGAGAGAGAGAGAGAGAGAGAGAGAGAGAGAGAGAGAGAGAGAGAGAGAGAGAGAGAGAGAGAGAGAGAGAGAGAGAGAGAGAGAGAGAGAGAGAGAGAGAGAGATAATGTGTATTCCTGTACTGTCTCCACAGAGTGAGCTTGGTATAACTGCTGCACACACAGCAGAGCAACTACCTTTAAACTGTTATTTTTAAGCTACTGCTGCTACTTGTGCACAGTTTTACATGCATTTGCTGCTATTTGTCCCAAAGGTTTTATACCAGTTAAGTGAATGCAAAACGGTGAAATATTGCTGCCATATCTGTTTCGAAAGTTTATCCCAACTCCCAAGCTAACCTTTCCTATGTGTATAAACGGTGTATAACTATTTCTAACGCAGATGCCCAATTCAATTTTGTGAGCCATAGTTTTCCTAAGTTGCAATGTAACAATCTTTATTCCCTTTTAATGCAAGGCTTCGTGATGGTGTGTAATTCTTTTTTTTTTAGGTGAACTAAAGTGGTAGAAGGCAATTTGAGATTATTTTGTACATGATGATTCATATGGACAACCAAGAACAAATGTGCATAAACGGTTATAGATTGCATTGTGCAGGAGCTTGCGACAAATCCAATGTCCAGTGTCCTTTTTGAGCGGTGCCTCTGCTCCATTACGGAGCTATGTCCGTCCATCCGTATGTCCGTCCATCCGTATGTCCGTATGTCCGTATGTATGTCTCTGTGTCTGTATGTCCGAGCACGGAAAGCTGCAACACCTAAAGTGTCCAGTACAGTACAGCACAGAGTAAAGTGGCACATAGTACACTACAGTACGAGCCCCACTCCACTCCAGCTATGTTTCTGTCTGTCTGTCTGTTTCTTGTCTGACTCTGTGTCTTTATGTCCAAGCACGGAAAGCTGCAACACGGTAACTCTGTCATTTCTCGACCGCTTCGGACGCGGGGCGCCTCGCCGGAACCGGGCCACCCCCAGGGGGATGTTCCTGGGGGTCTGGATGTTGCGGGGACCCCCCGGGGACCCCCACGCGGTACAGTTGCACAGCTCACTTCGCACAGGTGTGATTTTTATTAGAATAGTGGTAGGTTTTATAGACATCACTGCTTATTGGGTAACACCTCTGACATGCACAACCACCAAACAAGAGAAAACAAACACCTCAAAGCACGTTGCACACTTCACATCCCATGAAAGCAATAAGGTACACCCGCACATGAGTATTGTCTTATTTAATGAAGCAACGTTTCGGTCCCTCCGGACCTTCCTCAGGCAGAGCAAATACACAGTGTGTACCTTATTGCTTTCATTGATGTCCACTGGCCTACGCACCTGTGCATACGCCTAATTTCTAGGTGTGCGAAAGTTTTCTCCTACAGAGAAAAACATCCCAGAAATGGTAGCGACACAGTACATAGGCCTACTGTTTTCAGACTAACAAGGAGGAAAAATAATGTTAATGTTGTTATAAACTGAAGTATAGTAGTAGTATACTGACATTTCCAGGCAGCTGTAGAGTAAAAATCATGCTTGTCCATAATGGTTATGTGTTGCTATATTCATTCTCATAGTGAGAGACTGACATCTGTTCCAAGCATATTTCCCTATACCGCTTCGACTGGTTTTCTTGGCAGGGTAGTGAAAGATTTGTGCCATGACAGTGCTTTTTGAATTTGAGAGATACTGTACAGCACTTTGTACCACATGTGAGAGCACCAAATGAGCCTCGGTTATACTTTATGCCAAGATTCTGATTACCTGCACGAGAGCTCAGCTTGAAAACCAAACAGCGATTTGGCATAATAGAATACAAACGTGCCCTGTTTTGCTTGCTTTAGAGTTTGCGGGCAACATGACTGCTGGAGATAATTTCTTTTTTTCCTGTGTGTCAAATGGATTCATTGCATGAATGAGTTTCTCACCGAGTCAATACACTGCAGTTACCATTAATTACGTAGACAAAGTCCATTTGTAGCACATTGACATTTGGTTAGTGTAGTTTTGCGTGGAACTGTGAATTTGGCTCAATAGCCAAAAGGGATACGTACTTCACCCGACTGTTTGTCGGGTTGTCCTTCCCAGTCGTGTCCCTATTTGACACAGGGGTAGAACAGAAGATTCAGGCATCTTATACATTCTGTATTTCAGGGGTAGGCAGCCTTGAGGCACAGATGCCAACGTTGGCCTAGGGGAGGGTAATCACTGGCACACTGGCATACGTGTGAGGGAGAAAATAAATAAATAAATAAAACAATTTAGTTTAATTACCCACTCCCCTCACAGCTGTATGCAAATTACATCCTGCACATCATTCTACATTCATTCAAACTCTGAATTCTGACTGGGGAAGGGAGTCTGGGAGATAGGTGAGGTTATTAAGTCTGATGATCATTACATCATGATGTGAAAGAAGTTAACATATTCAAAATAAAAGTTATGTACAGTATGGACAATCAGGGAAATATGGAAATATTTAATTTTGCCTGTGGCATCATCATTAAACTTATGATATGGCACACTGACTGTCAAGAAGAAAAGAAGGGTGGGACCCCTGCTCTATATTAAAGGTCAATAACATGATGACCACTATGCAGGGTCAACGCAGTGAGCAAGAAGTCCAGAGTCCTGGATGATGAAAACATATTTTCCAGATAGAACTTCACTACAGGTGTCTGTATCTGTCATCTCTGCATGCATGTACTGTATCCAGCAGAGAAGCGATGTGCTGTTGTGGAAATTAAATATTGCCTTGGTGAGAGAATGAATAATTGATACTAAATTGCCTTTTAGTAGATTTATTCAGTACAACGGATGACACTAATTACTAATACAAGGAAGAAATGATATGAAAATGAAAGAAAGTAAAGAAATTAACTGAGAATCAATGAATATAATGAAGTGACAGTTATCACCCTACCCTTGAATGCAGAACTTTACACGGATACTTTCACATGATATTTCTGAGGACTGACATTCTCTTCTCAACACATGAGAATGGAAGGTCTCTTCTGCCTGACTATGAAATGTGCTGCTCAGCGACTGAGAATGGAATGACACCGCCGACTGACCATGAAAATCCAACCTTGAAACTTCTTGTCTTTCTGTCTGCCTGGGCCGGCTGCTAGCTCATACAGAGTAATACTAAACCTTACTGTATGAGCCTTCTGCTTGCTTACAGAGGGATAGATGGTTAATATAACTACACTAAGGGTCACAGCACAGATTATCAGCCTTGATTACTTTACATTTTACATTCATTCAGACACATCAACATACATGAATATTAATGATATACTGAATGAATAATAAATCAATACTACATTACATTTCCATTACAGGTGCAATTTACTTGGGTCTTGTGCTGTGTACACTGTACAGTATGACGTATATTTGATGAAAAGGCTCTTGTAATCCAAGGGTCACACGGTAAAGAACATTTTATGCATGCAATTCCTGAAAAATAATCTATTTTTGTCAAGAGAACACGCAATGCTTGAGTTGATTCACTGTCAAGATGATGTTTGATTTGTGTGTGTGTGTGTGTGTGTGTGTGGTGTGTGTGTGTGTGTGTGTGTGTGTGTGTGTGTGTGTGTGTGTGCGTGCGTGCGTGCGTGCGTGCGTGCGTGTGTGCGTGCGTGCGTGCACGTGTGTGTGTGTGTGTGTGCGTACGTGCGTGCGTCGTGCGCGTGTGTGTGTTTAAGTCACGCCGCATGTAATCTGATCCCAGGTCAGTGTAATCATGGCTTTGTGCTTTTCTCTACCGATCAGAGCTGAGCACGGCTATCTTCAATTCCATTCGGGTATAGAGCGTCGCAGTCCCGCCCCCTACCATGGCCCAGGAAATGATTCTCCTCATAGACATTTCAGAAAGTATTTATTTAAAGACGTTTACGCCGTGGACAAAGCCAACTCGAGTCGTGACAAATCATGACAACAAACAATTTTTTTTGGGCCGAACAAATAATTAGAAAGAAGAAAAAAACGGCAGGTTACAACACATTTTTTGTTGTTTTTCTTCTTTGTAATTATTTGTTTGGTCCAAAATATTGTTTGTGTTGTCATGAGTTGTCACGACTCGAGTTGGCTTTGTCCGCGACGTAACCGTCTTTAAATAAATACTTTTTGAAATGTCTATGGGAAAAATGCATTGGGATTCATTTCCTGGGCCATGGTAGGGGGCGGGACTGCGACGCTCTATTATACATAACTATAAACCTATCCGAGGTCCGAGATAATAGAACTGAAAACGACCCGGTTCCGAGTGATTATGGAGAAATGCTGATTCGGACGCGGTACAGGCCTCGGGACCTGTTGGGTATTTTCGGAATAGGGGGACGCGTGAAGAGCTCCTTCCTGAAGATCTGTTGTCTCAACTCCATTTCACTAATAGTAAAAAAACACACCATTGTGTACTGATATATATGTGTGTGTGTGTGTGTGTGTGTGTGTGTGTGTGTGTGTGTGTGTGTGTGTGTGTGTGTGTGTGTGTGTGTGTGTGTGTGTGTGTGTACTAATTGGAGGATGGTCGTCGGTTTCGGGGAGGGTTTGCTGACCCTAGGAGTCTTTGGTTCGAGGAGGTTGTTTGCATCGTTGGCACGGCAATCATGGACGGTGTCGGTGAACCCCAAAGACTCCCCCAAATGTACATTGTGGAAGGATTTGTAATTGAAAACACTGGAGGATGAGGGGAGGGGACGTCGGTTCCGGGGAGGGTCGCTGACCAAGGAGTCTTTGGGCAGGAGGTCGTTTGCATCGTCGGCACGGCAATCATGGGCGACGGTGACCCCCGAAAATGAAACCAAAGGGCAGCTACTATAGGCTAGGGAATTATGGGCCATTCTGAGGTCACAGAGGTTTGAGATGTATGACTGTATGATTGGTACGCTTGGGAGGTTTGACACTGTGATCCTGGAGGCCTCGACTAGCAGCAGAGGATGCAGCGCCGATATGGAATGAATGACAAATTCTCTGCTGCATCCTGACAGTGAGGATTTGGCAGAGGTGGTGTAGGAACCCGCTGCGGAGACTGTTCCGTGTTCAGTGATGAAACCATAGAGTTATACATAGAGACGGCACCGGATTTCCCCTCCCATCCACTCCCATCCACACATAAAGGTAGACGCCCTTTCCGGCTCTGGAGCGTATATGTGCTCAAGGGAGGGCAAAACATTCCTGAGATTCCTTGCAAAGCACCGCGGAAGCATGAGTGCGTGCGTGTGTGCGTGCATGCGTGCGCGAGTCATGAACGAGCACTGCCACTGTTGCGTTTTGGCTCGCGGTGTGTGCCGCTCGAGCTTCAGTAGATACGATCGGGCCAGCATGTCCATTTGGCTTCAATGCTTCCGTCCGGGGCTTGGATGATGAAACCCCAAATCTTTTGCGTATTTATCACCCATGCTGCATCACCTGCATGGAATACTTATATGTTATTTTTTTGTTTCACAGGTCTAAAGAATGGTCCTCTTTCTGGTGTGTGGACAAATAACGTGTATAAGAGAACATGAAAACATGTTTCAACTAACATGAGGCACGAGTAGATAATGACATTTTTAGGTGAACTGGACGATGAAATAAAAGCAAGTTCAACACTTCATATACAAATATTTTACAAGTAAGATACATATATTAATTATGGCAAAACTAAAACGAAAAAAGAACTGACCTCCAGTCCACTCTCCAGTCCACCTCTAGCTCTTTAGATTTCCGTCTCATTAAATTGATGTCAACCATGTGCCTCATATGAAAGAGAATGGCAATTAATCAATGTCAATGAAGTATTTGAGGCCTTGCGACATCATGCCCCACATTAATCTGTTGAATGTTTTATGTAAAGCTTGCCAATGTTTTATTTAAAGCCTTTGCTATTATAGGCCAAGATATTCTCAATGGCTTAATTCTGTAAGGAGCACTTCACCCATTTTTCGTCTTCTTTTCATATAATTAGACCTCACCAATGTTCCTTTTACAATGGCACCATTTAATCCGTCTACTAACTCTGTCTCATTAGTGGGCTATGGACAGTTCAGAAACGTGCCTATACCCATCTGGGTTATCCAAGCTAATAACATCTACAGCTTTTATTTTCCTGGAAATGTTCCATGTTGAAATCCTCAAATAATGTTTTGATTTCACAGTCTGAAAACATGCTTATTTTTCATTGTTTTCTCAGCCACCGTCTACAGCCTTTTACTTACACAATATGAACTTGAAAATCTTTGGGTCATCATATCAGGTTAAACATTTAAAAGGAAAGAATCCCTGATTCAAGCGTATGTGTACAGTAGGCCTATGTGTTTTTTCTTTTTTTCTTCTGATGAACATAATATGGAAAATGGTGCATGTATATATACCGGTAGGCTACTGTAGTGCCTTTATCCAAGGCGCTTTACAATGATTGTGCATTAAAATACATCCATTCACACACACATTCATACACCGATGCATGGCGAATGAAACCATGCCAAGGCACCAACCTGCTCATCGAGAGCAATGAGGGGTTGAGTGTCTTGCTCACCTGGGGAGCCCGGGATCGAACTGGGAACAAGGGGCCGCTCTACCTCCTGAGCCACTGCTGACCCCTATATGGTGTATCCTGTAGACACAATCTAGAGCACCTTGATCTCAGATGAAGGTTTATTATCTTCCAAAGGCAGAGAGATGTGCACACTTGAGCATACGCACGCACGCACGCACGCACGCACGCACGCACGCACGCGCACACGCTGCAAGAATACCTAGGTGAAGATCAAAAGGCCAGTACCCGATGCCCTCTGGTGCCGGTTTGCCTCTTAAAAGGCAGCCTTTACATTTTTTTTCCAGTTCAGTGCAGGGTAACTTGAGTGATCAGGGAATTATGTGGTCTGAACATTTTGTCTGTGCGTGCAGTCCATCAACGTGACTGCTCTTTTGGGATGCTGGCTGGGGGCTAGTTTGTGTCCTCTTTCTAGCCACTTTCAAAGGTCCTGGAGTGGAAGAACTCCCCCCTCCCACATAGATCTACTTCTCATTTAACTGAGACATGCATTTGATGCCGTGTCAGTCAAGCAAATTAATCCACATTCCAGAGAGTTAGAAATAAGAAATTCTCTAGACAAGGCCTTGTGTCTAATAACTAGTTCGTAATTATGCAGCACATCAGATCTCACCATTGTGCTGGTTTTGGGTGTGAGACATGGATTGGAATTTAATTTCACAATACCAGACAATCAATTATCTGTCTTACACATGGTTATAATACAAATTCACCCTTGTCTCAGCATTTGATCTCTGCAAGATCAGGGTCTGACTAAAAGGGAGTTTGGAAGATGAGATGACTGCTGCTTCTGGGGAAATGATGTCACACTACACTGACTACACTGAAT